>NW_026973716.1:597500-620000 GCF_035594125.1 Scylla paramamosain
GGCCATCAACATTTTCTTCAAGAACAAACATGTCCACTGAGTCAGTCTGATCCCTCACGTTTGATTTCACATCAAGTTCAGGGGTGACTTTGAAGGGGTGAGGATAGGGGGCGTGCTTCTCAGTCCTCCGGTACTTCAGGAAGGAAGGCGCCCACGACAACTATCACCCCAACCACCGTCAGCGTCACCCATGCCACCTTCAACAGTTTTGTAGTCACCCGCCTCACCACGCCCACGTCTGGACTGGCGGCGTGGGCGGGGGCTGCAGGTCTCCCTTCACCCTCCCTGTCTGTCTTCTGGCTTTCCTGTCCTTTCTCGCAGGTGTTGCTTGCCTCTTTGTCTTCCTCTTCAGCATTGCTTGGGATCATCCCTTTATTATCTTCTCCTTTCACTTCTTTATTGGAGTCCTGCATCTCACCTTCTCCCACTTCTTTCGTCTCTTCTCGACGTTCCTCTCCGTTTAACACAAGCAGTTCCTCCTCCCACTTTGCTTCCTCTTCCTCCGATTCCTGCAGCTGTTCAGGCACTAGCGGCGTCTCACCGTCGCTTATCAAAGGCTCGTCATCTACAACCAGAATCATATCTCTGTCTTCTATATTTTCCTTCTTCATCCTTACCAACCCCCTGAAACCCTCGTGCTGGGATGAAAAACCGCCTTGCGTCCAGATGCGGAACACAAACTCCCTCTTGTTAACAACATCTTCCTTCACCTGCTCGGAGAACCACAACATGGGTACGAAGCTACGAGTGGGACCACCACCCCACTCATCTTTCCAGGTGACGGTGACACGCATCCACAAGTCTCCCTTGTGCCTGATGAACTGATTCAGCAACATTGAGGCCGGCGCAGACGTCCACCGCTGAGGGCCTGGCGAGTTCCTTTGCCTTTCCCTCTCAATCCAATCACTTTTCTTTTCCTTGTACGTCCTCAGGCTCTGATCAAAGCGGAAGGTGACCAGCTCCCTGTGGCGATACGCTACGCCAAACACGTGACTCATTACTTCGATCTTCAACTTCCGCGGCAGGAACTTCTCGTCCATGCAGTACACGCGACACACGCCCCTCGCCTTCCGCCGCAGCAGGACACGTGCCAGTGACTTCAACATGGGGAACGGCGACTCGGCTGTGGAGGACGGTGACTCGACTGAAGATGATGAAGACTTGACTGTAGAAGACCATGACTTGGCTATTGAAGACAATGATTCCACTGAAGATGATGACTTGGCTGTGGAATATGACGACTTGGCTGTAGAAGACGATGACTCAGATGTAGATGATGATGACGTGGCTGAAGATGATGACAAGGATGTAGAAGATGACGACTTGGCTGAAGATGATGATTTGGGAGTGGCTGAAGATGATGATGACTTGATTGAAGAAGATGATGACCTGACTGAAGATGATGATGATTTGGGAGTGGCTGAAGATGATGATGACTTGACTGAAGAAGATGATGACTTGGCTGAAGATGATGATGATTTGGGAGTGGCTGAAGATGATGATGACTTGACTGAAGAAGATGATGACCTGACTGAGGATGATGATGATTTGGGAGTGGCTGAAGATGATGATGACTTGACTGAAGAAGATGATGACCTGACTGAAGATGATGATGACTTGACTGAAGATGATGATGACTTGACTGAAGATGATGATGACTTGGCTGAAGATGATGATGACTTGGCTGAAGATGACGATGATTTTACAGTAGTGGATGAAGGTTTGACTGTAGTGGATGACTTGACTGTAGTGGATGAAGGCTTGACTGTAGTGGATGAAGGCTTAACTGTAGTGGATGAAGGCTTGACTGTAGTGGATGAAGGCTTGACTGTAGTGGATGAAGGCTTAACTGTAGTGGATGAAGGCTTGACTGTAGTGGATGAAGGCTTGACTGTGGTGGATGGCTTAACTGTAGTGGTTGCCGGCTTGACAGCACTAGATGATGACTTGACTGTAGTGGATGACGGCCCTACAGTAGTGGATGCTGACTTGGTGAGGATAGAGGACAGCAGAGGCGTGCCTGGGCCGGGCACGTAGAACACCCTGCCTGGGTACTTTCTCCCACAGATGCGATCCACCAGGCGCCTTATCCGCTTTATCGGCTTTCTGTAGCGCGCTATCACCCTGTCTCTTTTCCTCTGGGCCCAGTCGAACAGGCGCCTCTTGCACGCCCGGTATGCGTCCCTGATCACGAAGCCGCACCAGTCGTCGAGAAGGTGGGCCCAGGGCTCGGACTTGACGGAAGGGGACGGTGAGGGCGATACGATGACAGGGGAAATCATCTTTGGGACGGGAGGAGGCGAGTCCACGGGTATCATACGTGCCTTTGGTAACTCTCGCTTGCCGCATTCCGGGCAGAGTTCAACGTCTACTTTTATTTCTGCTTTCCCTGATTCAGTGCTGCCTTTGTTAACGTAACTCTCCTCCACGAGAGTCTTCTCTGGGGACTGAGGCTCGCTCGGTGGACAAGTAGTGGTGTTAAGGTGTTCAAATTCTTGTCGCAGCATGCGACAATGCACCTTCTGCCGCCTCTGGCACTGAGGCACAGGTGGCGTCAGGCTTTCCCTAGGGAGGCGTGGCACTACTGAGGGGCAAGGGAAGGTCCATGGGGAAGTGTTGGCGTTGCCCGCACCTGGCGGGGGGCTCGTGCATGGCAGCGGCCCTCCCCGAACCTTGTTCACAGTGCCAGGCGGGGAACTCGTGCAGGGCAGCGCCCCGCCCCGGGACTTGCTCACCACACCAGGCGGGGGACCCGTGCTGGGCAACGCCCGGCTCCGAGCTTTGGTCGCCGTGCCAGGCGGGAGACTCGTGCTGGGGAGCGCCCCTTCCCGAGCCTTACTCACTGCGCCAGGCGGGGGACTCATGCAGGGGAGCGCCCCGTCCCGAGCCTTGCTCACCACGGTAAGCGGGGGACTAGTGCCGGGGAGCGCCCCGTCCCGAGCATTGCTCACCGCGCCAGGTGGGAGGTTCGTGCAGGGCAGCGCCCCGCCCAGCGCGTGCAGTGCCGGGTCTGACTCCTGCACGCCCCAGTCCAGGCGCACGCCCTCGCTGCTGGAGAGGAGCTGCAGCGTGAGGTGGGCGGGCCCTGCGTGCAGGGCGGCCAGCAGGTCTGCCAGCGTCCCCTGCGTGGTCTTCCTCACGCCGCGGCTCGTCCACTCCCGCAGCTTGAGGGGCGCCTCGGGGGGTAACCTTGCCAGCCCCTTCAAGTCCAACCTCTTGTGCCCGGTGACATTCCGCCACTCCCCCGACGCCGCCCGACGCCACCCGTCTGCCGGGAAGGCGAAGGCGGCCACCTGGCGGCTCCTCGCCAGCCAGCAACGGCTCGCCCGCCCCACGCTAAGCTGTGCGCGGCGCACCCCCAGGTGGGGCGAGGCCGCAACAGCGGCGCAGCGCACGAAAGACATCCACTCAGTTCTAGGCATGACCACCGACTGACGAGACTCCCCCGGAGAGGGGTTTATATACCCCAATCCGCGGTACCCTGTGGTCACGTGACCGCAGGCCTGGGGTGGTCACGTGATCCCATCCCCAGGGTGGTCACGTGACCACACCAGCCCGCTGCGCCAGGTGGTCACGTGACCACACCAAGCCAAAGCCCTTACGGTCTTTCCCCCCTTCTTTTCTTCCACACCCTCCTCCCCCAATACACGCCCCTTATTGATACCCCCCATTCACGCCATTCCCCCCTCACCCCTGCCAAAGAAGAAGAACAAGAACTAAAACAAGAACAAGAATAAGAATAAGAAGAAAAAAACAACAATAACAACAGCAGCAAGATCAGGAACAAGAAAAACAAGAAGAACAATAAAAAGAAGAATAAGAACAATAACAAGAAGAATAAGAACAAGAACAAGAACAACAAGAACAAGAATAGAACAAGGAATGGAGGAGGAAGTCAGTCATTACAATACATTGTTGTGTTTGAATACAAAGGAAGGAGAGAGTGAGACACTGGAGGCAGTGATCCTCATCAGCCCCACCTGAAACCCTTGACTTGTGTGGCCGAGTGTGGCCAGGAACACGTTCTGATCACACACACACACACACACACACACACTCTCACACACACACACGCACACACTCTCACACACACACACACGCACACACTCACACACACACACACACACACACACACACACACACACACACACACACACACATTCTTTCTAATCTGACAGTGTCACCTCTCGTGATTGCCGTGTGATTGATTTCCTTGCAATAATCGTTCAGTATTTACTTTATCAGATCCATTCAGTATTTCAAAAGCTCAGTTCATCCTTCGTTTGGTGGGAGAGAACAAGTGTGGCCGCTTCAGTCTCTTGGTGGCCTGAGTTTTTTTTTTTTTTTTTTTTTTTATGTAGGAAGGATACTGGCCAAGGGCAACAAAAATCTAATAAAAAAAAATGCCCACTGAAATGCCAGTCCCTAAAAGGGTCAAAGCAGTGGTCAAAAATTGGTGGATAAGTGTCCTGAAACCTCCCTCTTGAAGGAATTCAAGTCATAGGAAGGTGGAAATACAGAAGCAGGCAAGGAGTTCCAGAGTTTACCAGAGAAAGGGATGAATGATTGAGAATACTGGTTAACTCTTGCGTTAGAGAGGTGGACAGAATAGGAGTGAGAGAAAGAAGAAAGTCTTGTGCAGCGAGGCCGCGGAAGGAGGGGAGGCATGCAGTTAGCAAGATCAGAAGAGCAGTTACCATGAAAATAGCGGTAGAAGACAGCTAGAGATGCAACATTGAGGCGGTGAGAGAGAGGCTGAAGACAGTCAGTTAGAGGAGAGGAGTTGATGAGACGAAAAGCTTTTGATTCCACCCTGTCTAGAACAGCAGTATGAGTGGAACCCCCCCAGACATGTGAAGCATACTCCATACATGGACGGATAAGGCCCTTGTACAGAGTTAGCAGCTGGGGGGGTGAGAAAAACTGGCGGAGACGTCTCAGAACACCTAACTTCATAGAAGCTGTTTTAGCTAGAGATGAGATGTGAAGTTTCCAGTTCAGATTATAAGTAAAGGACAGACCGAGGATGTTCAGTGTAGAAGAGGGGGACAGTTGAGTGTCATTGAAGAAGAGGGGATAGTTGTCTGGAAGATTGTGTCGAGTTGATAGATGGAGGAATTGAGTTTTTGAGGCATTGAACAATACCAAGTTTGCTCTGCCCCAATCAGAAATTTTAGAAAGATCAGAAGTCAGGCGTTCTGTGGCTTCCCTGCGTGATATGTTTACCTCCTGAAGGGTTGGACGTCTATGAAAAGACGTGGAAAAGTGCAGGATGGTATCATCAGCATAGGAGTGGATAGGACAAGAAGTTTGGTTTAGAAGATCATTAATGAATAATAAGAAGAGAGTGGGTGACAGGACAGAACCCTGAGGAACACCACTGTTAATAGAGTGAGTGTCGCAGTGTCTTGATTGCTGCTGGTGATTTGTGATCAATATTTCCTGAAGTGAAGCCTGACATATTTGCCTTTTTGCCAGCCGCTGTACACTGACCGCTAGTAGTTGGGAAATTGCCATGGGGGTCGCCCCCCTAAAAAGGCTTGCCACTGAGGTCCCCATTGCATGGGGACCTCAGTGGCAAGCCTTTTTAGGGGGGCTCGACCCCCATGGCAATTACCCGGAGTGGCAATCCATTTCAGGATGGAGACCCTGACTGTAAATAGAGTGTTGGGGGATGGGAGAGGGAGGGAGGGGGGGGGGAGGGGGGGGGGAGGGGGAGGGGGGGGGGGAGGGGGATCCCACCCCCACCCCAGGAGCGACTCTGATGGCATGCCATATTGTGAGTGTGGGGTTGATCAAGTTGCAATGGGGAAACCTGACAGCAATTTTCCGTAGACTTCAGTGGCAGTCCATGACAGGATGGAGACCCAGGCTTGGGAAAGGGAGGATGGCGATTCACGACGGCAACACCAAGGGGTTGGGGGGGGAGGGAGGGGGGAGGGACGGTGACGGCGACACTGACGGAGAGGTGGGGGGGGGCGTGCGTCCTTATCCTTCGGCGACGATGGAATGACTAAATGAATCAATGATGGTGGGTGGAAAATAATTGAGTGAAAGGAGGGGGGAGGGTGTGGACTGGCGGCCAGACGTGGAAGTCGCCACACACACGCGTGGCTAGGGGACTGTGACGGCAATGCCGTGTAGGTCGCCCTTTCACGTCCCCCCCCACCCCCAACCCACCCACCCAGGGGCGACTCTGACGGCAAGCCATATTGCGATGTTGATCCTGATAGCAATTTTCCATAGATCCATGCTTGGGAAGGGGGGGGTGATTCACGACGGCAAACACCAAGGGGGGGGAGGGAGGGGGGAGGGACGGTGACGGCGACACTGACGGAGAGGTGAGGGGGCGTGCGTCCTTATGCTTCGGCGACGATGGAATGACTAATGAATCAATGATGGTGGGCGGAAAATAATTGAGTGAAAAGGGGGTGGAGGGGGGGAGGAGAGGTGATGGGGGGGCTGGCGGGCAGACGTGGCAGCCGCCCGCCACACACGCGTGATTAGGGGGACTCTGACGGCGCCTGCCATAGAAGTCGCCCTTTCCCTTTCATTCACGGAATCCTGGAGGGTGGGATGACCGAGTGTTGCCATCACGCGTTCCCTCCGACATCTCAATACATCCCCTATGGTCAAGGTCGTCGCGACTGCCGCACGAGATCCCGTTACCTGTCCATCCTTTTTACCTGGAGAAAGCGTCTGTGACGGCCAGGGCGGAGCGGCGGCCTCTTCCACTTTCACCGACCACCAGCGGCATGGCTGACGTAATACTTATGTCGGATGGCGGTCTTATTACTATCATTATTATTATTATTATTATTAATATTATTATTATTATTATTATTATTATTAGAAAGGTTATGCAGAGTCGATGGAACATTTTATTTTTATTAGGACAAATACAGCTCATTGCTTATTAGGGCAAATACATCTCTTTCATTCAAAACATTTGCGAATTGAAGGCGAAGAGATCATCGTCATCGCTGTCAATGACGGGCGTAGTTTTAATAACTCTAGGAACCAGCTTCTTACGAGGGGCGGCTGGAGCAACGGGGAGTTTTGGTGTGCTGTCGTCCTCTGGCGTGTTAGGGGGAATATTTTTTTTTTTTCTGTTTTCCTGCGACTTCTTCTTCACCTCCTGACCCTCTTTGCCGCCTACTGTCGACTCATCTGACCGTTGCGGCTGTGCTTCGGTCGGAGGTGGCATCAGCGACTCCTGAGGTGGCGGAATCGACTGCGATGTCGGCTGCTGCTGTTGCGACTCCTGTCCTGATGGAGCGTCAGGAGGTGGGCTGGCCGGCAGTGGCGACATGTCGTCATCACTAAAGATCAATTTCTTCTTTGCAGGTTCTGACATTTTCTCCACATTGACATCCTCATGGTCAGCACGGCTTCGCTTACCCCCAGCATCGCCCAGATAGATATCAAAGCGGAAAGAGATGCGTTCTGTAACAGACAAAAAAAAAAAAAAAACGATGAGAACAATGGAAAAGTTTTTATTTCCCCTCCCACTCTCCCTCTTCTTATTCATTGGCAAAGAACGTTAATGTAATTTACAATGGTGAAGATGTCAGATGCCGTGCAAGGTAATGGCGTACTCACCCGCAGTTCTCAAGATGAAATGTTTGTTAGCTTGCTCCATTCTTGGAGATGAGGCTTCGACGTCCGACTGGGTTGAGAGGTGATGGCGAAGTGACGCTTATCCGTCAGCAATTACCCCATATTGACCCCCTTTCCCACCCCCACCCCACCCCCCAATCTACCTTATTACCGCTTTACAGATGTTACGACATCTCGCCTGGCTGCCGGCTGGGCAAAACGTAGGCATGCAATGCGGCATATTACGAAATATTACGTATGCCATACGAGTAATTTTTTTGTCATTATATAGATATTGATGCTTTTTGAAGGTGGCGTGAATAATGCACATTGCACGTTTTAATGTATGCCAACTCAGTAGAAGGCAAAAGAACATGCAATAAATGCCACACACGAGGGAATTCAACCCCTGAAGTCGATAATTTAATGTGCTAATTTTCATATGTGGACAAGTTTGCATAAAATGATGTAAGACAGCGGAATTGTATTTGGGATGCAAGTTATAGCTATCGTAATAGCCTATGGTCTGACTTTGAAAATTAAGATAAACAGTAATCCAGTGGCCCATGGTCTTTGAGTCACTCAATGTATTTAGAATGAAAACGCATGGCTTCACCTGTTTTCTGGCAAGATTTATCAGATCTGTCACATGGCGATGATCGTGACAGCCTAAAAAATAAACTCGATCGCCCAAGATGCCTGCTAGACCGGCCTGTATTTCACGTGCATTCATGACGGCTTATGCGCGGACAATGCAGCGAACGTGACGATAATGATCAATTTCTATGACGCCAGTAGTGTCGGCGAAAAACATTATGACGCGGTTGTGATTACGTCCCTTGGCAAACGACAGATTAATTCTTAGATTTCCTGATTTATCCAGAGGGATGGCATTGTGCACGTCCTCCGTCACAAAGTTAAAGAAACATACTGTCCGACCTTTATTGAATGCATCAAATGTTAGGGAATTACGCGTGTCCAATCCTAGTGACTCAAGGGTCGTGTAAAACAATTTTGACGCGTGATGCGGGAAAGAGCTGCGAACGTTATAAATGGTCGCCCCGTTCACGGTGATATGTACATGTGACAGATCGGCGTGTTGAAAATATAAACCATTCTTATCAATTACGCCTTGTAAGCTGTCCATATCAACTATTGCCATGGTCAAATTTTGAGGTATGATTTGCGCGAAAGGTAATTCGGCAATCAAAGACGTTTGATTGGCGGCTAACACATACGTTTTATTGAGCGTTCTATTAAAAGTGTATTGCATTGGATTTCGAGTCAAGGAGTTATTTAACGATTCTAAGGCGGGCGGATGTGGCGTGACGCGGTCAACCCATAACTTAGCCATCTCGAGCTTAAATTTGAAACTGCTGGCATCTTGGTGTGAATTAAGAATCCATGTTTTGTTAGCCAATTCTAATCGAATTCTCACATCAACAGAGTCAAGCAGATAAGCGTCCAGACTTGATATATCCGAAAACAAAGGCGCAGTCATCGAAATGCCGTGCGTTTTACAATCTTTCATCATTTGTTTCTCGTCTTTATTCCCTCCCGTGAAATAGTCTTCATCAAATTTATTGATTATGCCTTTTGATCCATCATAATCACGATGGTAGAAGGCGACGCGACCGATAGAGTCAATTTTATCCTGAGGGATTGTTGTAATCATTTTAATGAAGGCGTGATAGTTGAACAAAGAGGATGACTCCACAAGCTGTTCGTTAAAATAACAAGCGCATGACTTAAACATCGTATTATTCAAACCATTACTAAAAACGACGTGATCGCCATCGTCTAGTGGCGCGCCGTCTGCCTTCGTCGCGCTAACTCGCAATTCTAGAGACAGCGTTGATAGATCCAAAAATTGCCCTGGAATACCAGGCAGTCTAAATTCAATGTAAGGATCGTTGATCCCCGCATGATTATTAGCATTTGCATCTAAATTAACGGGTAATACGTCCAACTTTCCCCTCGCAGCGACTGACGATTCGATGGTATGCAAGCGATTCACCCGCGGAAAGTTCTCACTCACGGCCGTCAGATAATTGCTCAGGGGGGTGGAGGTCGCTCCACCCTGCACATCCGGACCGTAATGAGTCATCTTTGCGACTAAGCTAAATATTGAAGATATCTGCTTTATAGCAAGTCTTTCTTTTCAGTTGCCTGGTTGGTGGTTTTCTCTTTTTTTTTTTTTTTCCGACTCCAACTTTCCTCTTTTTCATTACTCGTCCGCCTCGAACTATCCTTTCCCCCACACCCTTCACGGCTGCAACACCTCTATTTCTTAATGATTCGCGAAGTCGCTTCCCTTCTAAAACATCTGTTAATAAACCTTTTCCCATTTGGAGCGCTTCGGGTGCTACAGTGCGCATGAGAAAGGGAATTGCTCTTTTAGCAAAGCCACTCAAAACGGAAAATAGACCGCCACCTCTTCTTGAATGGGGTGGAATAAAAACCCGAATGTCGTCTAAGCCTCCACCTTTGCTTTGCGTAAAAAGCAAGTCGTATTCCGCTCGAGTGGGAGGTGTGAACGCTCTCGTCATGATGGTTGTCACGTCATGAATAAGACGTCGAGCATAATCACCGGCTATTTATTTCTGTCTGATATGCTGCTCCCGCCATGATCAAAATAAATAATAACGGTCACCCCAATTAAGGAATACATTTATACTCGATTTGTCAAACACACATCAACTTTATTTTAAAATTTACATGATATAGTTATTCAGACTTCCTCACCAGAATAGTTTCAACTCCAAAAGGTTGAAGTCGCTGCGCCAGCCCTTCCACCATAGGCAGGTAATTATTCTTCCACTCATCCTGGCAGCGACCTCTACATCCCAGTCCTTCCGGGATAATAATTTGCTCTACTTCAGCGTTCGCCATGGCTAGCAGGGCAATCTTTTTCAGGCAATTCTGGAAGTGTTGACGTCGATTCACGCTTGTATCCATCTTGAGTCCTTCCACGTAAGGCAAATCCTTCGACGTCGCGATTGCCTGTCGCGCCTTCTCGTTTCCCTCGACGGCCTCGCCCCAACCATACTGAGTCACGCAGGCCACCAGGTGAGGGAGATTTACGCTTCCTGTGGGAGGCGCGTGGATAATGATACGTCCTGGGTCATCTCTCGTGTCTGCCGTGGCCCGATGAAGCGAGTAGAGTCTCTTTCTAGCTGCATGTGTATTCTCGTATGGGTAAATCGTTTTGAGATCCCGCGCAATCCCACTCGGTTCGGTGGAGACGGCATTTACTGAATAAATGATATAACAGCGGCGGTCGCGGAAGATGCCATCGGTCAGCTTGCCCTCGACCACCTTCATCTTGACGAGTAATTGGAGGGCTGATCCACACGTTGAACCCTCTGTGAGGGGAGTGAGGGGGAAATGTGTCATCGCAGACCTTTATTCACACGTATTGGTCGATATTACACCTTCTGCGTAGTAGAATTTATTCATTCAAATTGACGCAGGTGTTATTTTTTTTTCCTTTGTTGGTGGGAAGGGATGGAGGGCGGGGAACGTATTATTTATTAGGGGATGTGGGTTAGGGGGGGGGTGAACCTTTTTTTGACCATAACCCTCATCAATTATCCATCCGTGGGCCTGCACCCCTGACGCGCCTAACACGTGCTCTCATGTATTATTGATGTACTTACTCGTTTACAGAGTAAGATGGGGAGCTTTCTCATTTAATATGCTTCCCAGATGTCACCGACCCCGCCACCTATCAGTTTACTTCGTTGAGTCGTATTTCTGATGGCATCCGCGGGGAGTTGCGCCATGCGAAGTAGCAGTGATAATAATGGACGCTTATCGGGTGAAAGTCTTTTCGCGGCCCCCTTTTCGTGACCGAGTACTCGTATGAGATCAAACACGCTTATGCCAGAAAATGGTGGAAGTAAGTTACCGCGCTCATCCCATGAAATCCCAGGTTTACCCTCCAATAATTTCAAGAGAGATAAACCATATTCTCTAAAGGAAGGAGGAACGGCAACTCGAATCAAATCATCCAAGGGTGGATTGACAGGTGCGCGTGGTGGTGGCGTCACGCTGGCGGCGTCGGGGAGGGCGGCGGCCGGTAGCGGAAGTGAAGTTTTTTTTTTTTTCTTGACTTGTTTTGACGTGAATCGGTGCTGAGTTGTGCTGTCGGTCGGTTTAAACTTACACCTCTCGGCAACTGAGACGGGAACTAAACAATATTCTTTCATCTCTGTAGTAAACTTGTTATTGCCGACACGGCTATCGGGAGTAACGCGGCCAATATGTTACCACCTCGTTTGGAGATTAGAATCGCTTTCTTCTTGTACACGGGCGTCTTCTTCAAGGCTACAGTGCGAATATCACTCTTGAATTTTTTCAGGCGGTTAATGATGGTATCGTCGTCCGTCAGGCGTCTCTTCAAAAAGTTGGCGAATATTTCCGAGATGCAATTGACTTCGCGCTTATTCAAACTTTGCAAGACCTGCTTCCGCAATTTAGGGGTGACGTGCGAGAGGAGAAAAACCAAATCCTTGTACTTCAATATCAATGGTTTTTCCTCATCCATATCTTATACTAAGTCGTCCGCATCTATCCAGCTGTCAAATTTATCTGGGTACCCACGCCAGTGGACGAAGTACTTTCTCTTACCTCGCTCGACCTTCGATCGTAATATATCGACCTGGTAATGTGAGGGAAGAGAGGACTTGATTAATTCTTCCCTGTAGAAAGCGCCGGTCACGTCCTCCCCCGCCAAATCCCTTATGAAATAAATAGGGATTTTATGTGAGTAATCCACACGACTTATCTTAAAAAGCTCCTCGGTATTGTTGACGGTATAACCCTTATTGAATTTAAATTGCGTTCGGGAAGCACGTTGCAAGCGTACAATGTCTCCCACGTCTAATTTATGACTGACAACTTTCTTTCCCCTTGGCCGATTTAAATACATTCGTTTAAATTGCTTCCTGACTTGTGACAGCTCGCGGAGGTGGTGAACCTGAGCCGGCGTTTGGTTGCCGCCCAAACCGCGGTGTGGGGTGTGATTGTACGTATTTATTAGGGTGGGCAAGACGTTAATATACGTCAGTGTGTTGTTCTGCGTGAGATATTTATATATTTTTGTCTTTATGGTTCGGATGACCCTTTCTGCCAAACTCGCCTTTGTTTCACGCGAGTAATTGGAATACAAGGTAATACCTTTCAAAGTTAGATATTTTTTCACTGCTTGATTATAAAATTCGGATCCCTGATCGGTAAAAAGACGCGACACGCCTGTAAAACTCCCCGACTCTAGAACTTTTTTCAGCGCTTGCAGGCTACTGTGTCCGGATTTACTTGTCAGCGTTGCCACTTTCAAGTATCTGCTGAAAACGTCCAGGCAAAACATGATGTATCGGACGCCGCCATTGTGTCTGTGCAGCCTCGCAAAATCAGCCAAATCGCAAGTTAAAATGACGGACGGTTTAGGAGCGAGAATTTTTCGTCGCGGAAAACGTTTCAGTGTCGGCTTGTGAAGCGTATAAGTGCGGTTGCCCTGCAGAAATGCCCTCACATCGCGGAGTGTTAGATTCTTATCCCTTTTCTTCCCCTCTCTGTAGAGTGCTTGCACACCTCCTAAAGCCGCAGGATTCGTCATATCCCGGTAAAGTTCGTCCAAAACGGCGTTCATAGCAGATAGACTTTCTCACAGGGTGACTCATCCACAATATTCGTGCGCAGTTGAATTTCTTCGGGTGCGTTCGGGGATAAATCACACAACAAATAACCGTGATCTCGTCTAAGCACGACATTTTTATAAATTTCCACAAAGTGTTTGGCGCGCTCCCTTCCATAAAGTTGCCTGCCCAGACATTCAATTTGATATATATCTCTGTTTTTCATAAGAATGTAATGTGAGGCATTTAAAGTTATCGTTCTAGCATACTTTCCGGGGAAAAAGACATTCTGTGCTATCATTATAACTGACAAATTTTTATGTCTCCCTTTGGTGAAAGCCTCTGCTATCGTTTGAGAATTGCCAGCCGTGAGGAAATTGTCATCTAATATCAGGAGTGTGTGCGTTTGCGGGTCGGCGTATGGACTGTTATCATCCATCACGGGATCAATAATTTTCTCATGCACTTCGACCTTATCTTGAAAAGGGGAATTCTGCTGCAGCGAATGCGATGAGACGCCACAAATGATAATTCTGTTAAATCCATGCTGATATTTCTCTATAATTTTATTGCAGAGGTGTGTTTTGCCGGAATTTGTATAACCTGCAATAATTATGCGTGCAGGATATCTGAAGAGATTCAGCATCTCTTCGCTAAATGTCTTGTCCATGTTAAGTTCAGAGGGTTACTAAAAGACGCTACGATATGTTTACAGTATTTATTACTTAACCTTTATTTACATGGTCATGTAGGTAACAGCATAACTAACCTCCCAGCTGCATCCTCATCCCTGCCTTCTAATTATGACGTGGATCTCCCCCGACCCACACCTCTTCCTCAACCTCCCCCCTTCTCCCCCCTCTCCTTAACCTAAGTACAAATGTTCTTACATTACCTCCTCCTCCTCATCCTCCTTATCCCCACGTGGGCAGTACAAATGTCCTTACAGTACATGAACAATCTCCTCATTCCTCTCCTTAACTCCATACTCAAAACAAATGTTCTTACATTACATGAATGGCAGCTGCTGGCGGCCGCGGTCTCTCTCCACCCCTTAATTATGACGTGAATAATGTCATGGAAGGCCACTCCCGATCACGACACAACCCATCCTCCACCTCCCCCTCTTCCTTAGCCTACGTGGTCAGAGCAAATGTTTTTTTACATTACATGAAGGGTGTCTGCTAGCAGCTGCGTCCTCTCTTTCTCTACCCCTTAATCATGATGTGAATAATGCCGCGGAAAGTCTCTCCCGATCACGCCACAGACCACTCATTACCCCATCCTCCCCCTCTTCCTCCCCCTCTTCCTCCTCCTCCTCCTCCTCCTCCTCCTCCTCCTCCTCCTCTTCCTCATCCACCTCCACCTCCCCCACATCCACCGCCACCTCCTCTTCCATCTCATTCTCCACATCTCTTTCCCGCGGATCATTGTCGGGGTGATAATACGCCCTTGAGGTATAGCCATCGACGTGAAAGCGCTTGTCGTCAAAATGTGACAACGTTCGCTTTCGCATACGAGTGGTACAAATTTGTCCTTTCACATTCCTGATATTATAGCAATCCACCATCCCACATGCGACATTATTAAGTGTTTCCCTATACTGCTGATGCAATATATTTTGCTGAAGGTGAGTTGGAATGCCTTTACCTCGAGATACTTGCTTGTCATCTTCCAACAGCAGCGAATACATCTTTGGCTTTAATATAATCGCCTCTTTGATGAGCGTGGATCCGGTTTCAGATTTCAACAAGCCTAGTTGACCCTTCCGCTCCCCATTAAAACACGGGTGATCTGAAGCAAAGTTACTGGTGTCGAGAAAATTTGCCATGGGTCCATGTTTCAGTTCATCATTTAAGTTTGTAGGTATGTGCAGACTGAAAATGAAACTGTCAGTATCTTCATAAGCTAATTTAGCTCTCTCCCCATAATTAGCTTTGATGACACGATACCAAAAGTTGTACATGTACTTCTTTGCCACTTCTAAAATATGGTATCCCAAGTAATTTGGCTGCCTGATTTTAATCGTGTTCTTACTGTTGACACATATGACTCGGTCCTCGCCTAATTGGTGGACCCTTTTAAAGGATGGATTTCTTGCATACTTCAGGAAAGACTTTCTTTTTGTCACTAATTTCTGCTGGAGGCCATACTTCACTTCAGATAACATGGATCTACCATAAACTGCGTTTGACATCAGTTTGCAAATGCGATTTTTAATGGCGCACGTCTCATTTTTACGCTGAGCGACGTTCCTTTCTATGAAAGGTTTCAGGTATGGAGCCTGTCTGAACCTATATATAGCATGAACACATTGTATTTCCAGTCCAAGTGAGAGTAAAAGTTGCAGCAATTCCAGACTGATGAGATGATCTTTCAGTCCCTTATGACTGGCCACGAGTTTACGATTTTTCCTCCCCAGCTTACGACCCTCAGCTTCTAACAGTCTTTTACTGTACGGTGAGATGTCATCTTCTGTAATAGTCATGTGTGCGAGGCACAGAGGGAACTCGTCCGTGATCCGAGCTACGTCGGGGGAAACGTCACAGCTGTCTAAATGCAGCCAGTAACCGACGTCGCCATCTGTCGCATGATTCTGGATGCCAACTTCAAAAAAATCATCCATCTCTGACTGAGAAAGCTTTTTGATGTCACCCATAGGCAGGGGGGAACACATAACGCTTGCATATAATGAATTATAGTCCAGATAGAACACATAGGTGCCGGGTCCACCGTCGGGTTCGTGGTTTGACTGCAGGTGTGGCCTGACGCAAGTTACAAAGCCTCCTCGTACATTTCTTTTGATCAGGTGATACATGTTAGGGTCGTAAGGTGGATCAAGTTGAACGCCTGTCGACTTTAAAAAAGCGTCATAAGCATAAGAAGACAGTGACACGTAATGTGACACGTCCAGCCCATAAAATTCATGCAGGTATGATCTATATTTGAGATATGTGTCGGCTAATAATCCCACATCAATCTCACAATACAGTCTTATGTAATCGCCTAAAGTGCGGCAGGATGTCATACTCCACACGCTTTGAGCGTGTTCATATTCTCCAGGTGGCAGAGCCTTCCCCTTGAGCGTGTCATAAAATGCCTCACGAGGTGGCAATTGTCGATCTTCTAAGCGGCCAAGGTCGGTGATGTACTCATAACAAAGAAACTGTTTTTGAGTGCAAATTACACGCCTTACATCCTCGGGGAGGTAATTCACCATTTCCTGGGCGTAACGCGTGCTATAGCCCGCCTGCACGTGACTCTGAGCGAGATGACCGAGGCCAGCATTCATAATGGAAAGCGTGTCCTGAAACTGCAATTCCTTAATCCTTACTTTCAATAAATGCGATTCTGACTTGGCAAGGATGTCCACGTGCGACTCTGGCAAGTGAAGGTCTTTTATGATTAAGGAGACGTCAAAGCTCATATTATGTGCCAGAGTGATGAGATATTTCCTCATGTCACGACACTGGAGGTTGCATCGCGCGCACAAAGCCCCCTTGTAATTATTTTGTGGTAATGAGTGGTCGTGATGTTTATGAGGTGGGGTTTTCACATTAAAGGGTTGATGGCAGAGCTCGCAGTGACGCTGACGTTTGAAGTGGGCTTCATCCTCCGCAGACATGCTAATTGGATAGCTAACTACACTTTCCTTGATGATTCCCCAAGCATTGGATAGGCTATCAATGAAATTATTCACGGGATCTTCACCGAAATAACTTCTCTTTTCCACGACATCTCCATGCCTATTGATGATGAGATACGAGTATCCAATTGGGTCATGTTCAGCTATCACACTCCTATTCTCCTTAGGTTTTATCATAGTTTCAAAATCAAAAAATGCTAAGTATGCAGGCTGATAGGTGTAGGCAAAATTTTTAAATTTTACTTTTTCACCGTCACCTGGAAAGAGAAGAGTTTGAGTGAAGTCGCAGTGACACTCGTGATCGCTCAAACTGACAGACTTGGGAACTGAGCTGAAACATACTTTGCAAAACTGATGACCCTCTGGGGTGGGACTGCTTCTCGTCAATTTCCGGTGCAGCTTCTCCACGTCTTTAATGAGCGTCATATGTTTTCCACCTAGTAAAAGGAGTGAGACTACAGTTTTATACTTCCGCGAGCCTTTTCTTGATAATGTTAAATAGTATATCTCACCGCTTTTTGTCAGTGTATAAACGTCCAGAGACAGACAATTTAACCTTTCTAACTGACTCAAGTTCTCCCAAGTCACTGGACTGCCTACTTTTCCGCGCGTGACGTATTTCTCTCCGCCATGCCGTCTCCGTAATATTTTTGGAATTCTTTTCCAAGGTACACCTCGAGCATGAAGTCTGAAAGCCGCCAAACACTGAATAACACAGGATGAATGTCGGCCATCAGGATTGAAAATTTCATTCCCTCCTCGCACGCCTCTAGGATAAGCAACATAATCTCCTATGCCACTACATGCGACATGCAAGCAATAGTTGATGAAAAAATTCTGTACTCTTGAAATGATAAAACCAGATCCTTCAGTCTCGCTGGTAAGGCTTTCCAGCCGACTGTTCAGCTGATGGATCCATAAATCAACAAGGTCAGGCACATCTTGATAGGTGATCAGTCGTGCTCTAAAAGCAATATGAATGACTCGATGTTCATCCTCGCCTAAGGTAGAGAATTTCACTAGTAACAGAGAAATGTGTGAAAATATTTTCAGGGTGGGGGGGAATGGCGAGCCGTGTGACGTGAAATATGATCTAATTTCCCGTATAAAGAACTCCCTGTATTCGGTAAGTAGACCGAGTGGATCTCTGCTTACATGATCAGGTATGTCATATTGATGTCTGGTGAAGCTCCTCATAAAATTTTCCCTCGAGTCAATTAACCGCGGCTCTTCCGGCATCCCGCGCTCGTCAAGGTCTGCATCCGCCGACTCTCCTGCCATGCTGCGCTCATCGTGGTCCGCCTCCGCTTGTGGCGTGTCTGGGAAGAAAAAATAGAAGTAGCAGCGACAGTTTATTATTATTATTATTATTATTATTATTATTATTATTATTATTGAATTGATATTTACCTTGTGTAGGTAGTGAAGGACTTGAAGTCTCGGAAGAATTGAATACGTTCCCCGATAATCCACTCGGTCCCGGCCGTGGCGAGTCTTAAAAAAAAGAATATTAGTAGTGGCGGTGGCACCGTATTTATTGCTTTATTATTTGTAGTATTTTTTTTTTCTCACCTCTTCCCCCGCCTCCGCGTGGGATGTCGCCTTGTGACGTCCGCCGACGTGGGCCTTCTACGCCGGCGTTCTGCTCAACCTCAATCGAGTGTGAGCCTGTACAGGAAGATGTGCTCAGAGCTCAAACTTGTAAAGATTGACAGTCATTTCATCTTTATTATTATACATTCCCGCCAAAATAAGTAATAATGCTTACCAGAAGAAGCAGGATTGCCAACTTCGCAGGTGTGTTCTGGCGGTGGATGTGGAAACAGAAGTCCACACCGCTCGCATAAATCACACTGGTCTTCCACACATGAGGGGCAGGATGGATTAGTGCGCCATCTCCCACACACTTCACATAAAATCCGCGCCTCTGCTGTTCCACAGTGAACACCCATTTTCTTTTCTTTTTTTTTTCTATAACATTGTCAACACTTTGTCCCGGCCGCCATGCCGCGCGGGGAAACACTGAAGCTTCCCGCGCAGATGGTCGCGAGGCGCGTGCCTTGACTCGGAAGTAGGCAACACCTGCCTGTTTCATTATCCTCCACTCCACCCATTATCCCACCTTGATCGATTCTCTTCAAAATTTTACGTCCGAGACGCAAAGTTAACGTGGTCTTATATGTAACACGCAAGTAACACTGTTTTCCCCATCTTCAAACTGAATAGGTTTGCCTCTTTGATTAGCAATTTTGATGGCCACACTCTCTATAGTTGATGCAGAAAGTGGTTTATACGTAATTGAATTCGCACCTTTACTGGTGCTGTCGCCGGGGAGTGGTATGACGTCTAATATATTAACTAGTTGGTTGCCAAATCGCGAGGGGGAAATGATGTCGGTATAAACGTACATATAATCCGTCCCTGCATCAGCTCGCGGTACGTATTGAGCGAATAATTTTATGGGTGATGAGGAGGAAGCTTCGCTGGCGTCGGAAGATGAAATGCCGTCGCCAGATCTTTGAAAGTAGACGGTGTAGCGAAAATTTGGATTGAAACCCAGAATGTGAGCTATATGCGATGCAAATTTTATACTTATATCACTGTAAATACGATCGTCATTAGGAGGGACAATCGCGTTATTCACAACGACCCGCTCCAAGTCGCGGTCATAATAAATGATATCCGAGTAAGGGAAATAGATCTTAAAGGAGTCATTCAAGATTGCTTGAAGTTCTCTCACTATCTGTCCATTAATTGCCTTAGTTATGGCCGGTATGTTCTTATCGGTAAAATTGGAGATGATATTCCTTTCCGGTAGATAGGTATACATATTATATTCATACATATCAAAGTCTGACTGCTTAACCCGACCATAGAACGATATACTGGAATTTGGATCCCCTTCCGCAATGCAGTAGAAATATTTAGGGAATAAAATATTACACAGGCCGACTTCATAATCCCTGCCGGTGTCTAAATGAATGGGTAAGATTCTGTTTTCAAATTCTGTTGTTGTGTTGTTGGGAAATGACCTACCACCTGCAAGAGAAGATAGGTATACGTATATATCGTCACTATCTCTCAATGACATGTTTTTTAAACCCTGTCAACTAACAGACTGACTTTAAACTTTACCTTTTCATGACATATATACGTCGGCAGACTGGAGATTATGGCGGTACGGCGTGGATAGTCGCGACGACCTTGACCATAGGGGAATGTACTGAGATATCGGAGGGAGCACGTGTCGGCTATAATAATAATAATAATAGTAATAATAATAATAATAATAATAATAATAATAATAATAATAATGATAGTAATAAGACCGCCATCCGACATAAGTATTACGTCAGCCATGCCGCTGGCGGTCGGTGAAAGTGGAAGAGGCCGCCGCTCCGCCCTGGCCGTCACAGACGCTTTCTCCAGGTAAAAAGGATGGACAGGTAACGGGATCTCGTGCGGCAGTCGCGACGACCTTGACCATAGGGGATGTATTGAGATGTCGGAGGGAACGCGTGATGGCAACACTCGGTCATCCCACCCTCCAGGATTCCGTGAATGAAAGGGAAAGGGCGACTTCTATGGCAGGCGCCGTCAGAGTCCCCCTAATCACGCGTGTGTGGCGGGCGGCTGCCACGTCTGCCCACCAGCCCCCCCATCACCTCTCCTCCCCCCCTCCACCCCCTTTTCACTCAATTATTTTCCGCCCACCATCATTGATTCATTAGTCATTCCATCGTCGCCGAAGCATAAGGACGCACGCCCCCTCACCTCTCCGTCAGTGTCGCCGTCACCGTCCCTCCCCCCTCCCTCCCCCCCCCTTGGTGTTTGCCGTCGTGAATCACCCCCCCCTTCCCAAGCATGGATCTATGGAAAATTGCTATCAGGATCAACATCGCAATATGGCTTGCCGTCAGAGTCGCCCCTGGGTGGGTGGGTTGGGGGTGGGGGGGGACGTGAAAGGGCGACCTACACGGCATTGCCGTCACAGTCCCCTAGCCACGCGTGTGTGTGGCGACTTCCACGTCTGGCCGCCAGTCCACACCCTCCCCCCTCCTTTCACTCAATTATTTTCCACCCACCATCATTGATTCATTTAGTCATTCCATCGTCGCCGAAGGATAAGGACGCACGCCCCCCCCCCACCTCTCCGTCAGTGTCGCCGTCACCGTCCCTCCCCCCTCCCTCCCCCCCCAACCCCTTGGTGTTGCCGTCGTGAATCGCCATCCTCCCTTTCCCAAGCCTGGGTCTCCATCCTGTCATGGACTGCCACTGAAGTCTACGGAAAATTGCTGTCAGGTTTCCCCATTGCAACTTGATCAACCCCACACTCACAATATGGCATGCCATCAGAGTCGCTCCTGGGGTGGGGGTGGGATCCCCCTCCCCCCCCCTCCCCCTCCCCCCCCCTCCCCCCCCTCCCTCCCTCTCCCATCCCCCAACACTCTATTTACAGTCAGGGTCTCCATCCTGAAATGGATTGCCACTCCGGGTAATTGCCATGGGGGTCGAGCCCCCCTAAAAAGGCTTGCCACTGAGGTCCCCATGCAATGGGGACCTCAGTGGCAAGCCTTTTTAGGGGGGCGACCCCCATGGCAATTTCCCAACTACTACCGCTCATTTGTAGATTTGCTTATGTTAATCTGTGGCAGGTCTTGTTCTTGCTTAACATTATCGAGCTTTTGACCGCTCCTGGTACTAAAGATTTGATTATCATCACCAATATGCATAACCGTGCATTTCTGTACGTTGCAGGACATCTGCCATTTCATTAGTCTGTTAAGGTACTCCTGAATCTTACTGCAGTCTTCATCGCACGATGCCTTGCCACCTCACGTTGTGTCATCTGCGAATGTCGCTACTTTTGACGTAGGATCACTTCCTAAATCATTGATATACTTTCTGCGGGTTGTGCAACATTAACAAGAGAATTAATAGAAGGTGCTATCATGGTCAGTTTTAAACCTATTTGACAAATTTGATCAAATTTCGTTCCGCACCTTAATGGGCCCCGCGCCAGCGGCGACAGTTACCGCTTGATGCCTTTTGTGTATTTTAAGAGGAATAAACCACTAATGAAAACGTGAAATGAAGAATGAGAAATCATTATTCCTCACATTATGGATTTATTATGCATACTATATTAACAGAAAAGTGTCGTCAGGTCACTTCTGTCAACAACCGAAATGTTGTGTCTTTCAACCTAGAGTTTGTCTGTGACTGATTAGGTTACTCTGCGAACAAAAAAAACGTTTTCTCTCATTCTTTTAAGGAATGAGAGAAAACGGGTACATTGTGTAAAGATTCTGTTTTCATCACATGAGTATCATTCCTCTTTGGATATATCGTGCTTTGTTACGTTTTTAAGGATATATTGTGCTGTAACAACATAATTTTACAAAACATTAGTGTACAGAAAAAAAAAAAAAAAATGGAAACAGCAAGAGTGGGCTGATTATCAATCTAAATGACATATGACAGTGTAAGTATTGTGCGTCTCGGAACACGAAATAATGATTGGCGAGTGATCAACTGGTTCAGAATATACCAATTATTTATCGTGCTCCATGGATATTTATATTTATTTAGTACATGAAAATTATATAACAGTGT
>NW_026973716.1:625000-627500 GCF_035594125.1 Scylla paramamosain
GAAGGCGTTTGCAGATGACATAACACTATCCCACAGCTACGGACTGGAGGAGGAAGCTGCAGCGAACCACGACATCAACGCCACCCTGAGTCGTGTTGCAGCCTGGGGAAGGAAGTGGCAAGTAAAGTTTGCCGCTCACAAAACCCAGCAGCTCACTATCAACAGGACAAGTAGAGCCCCGCGCCTCACCTTCAACGGGGAGACACTGACGCCGCGGGATGAGGTGGAGGTGCTGGGGGTCACTTACGACCGTAAGTTAACCTTCAGAACCCACGTGGAGCGACTCGCCAGAGAGGCCTCAGGGAAGCTGGCATCCCTGAGGAGAATCTCCTACCTCCTTGACGCCAAGGGACTGGAGTTACTCTACAAGGCGCAGGTCCGCTCCTCCTTGGAGTACGCGTGCCTGGCCTGGGGCGGCGCGGCAAACAAGCACCTCGCTCTCCTGGACAAGGTGCAGGACCGAGCGGCGAGACTCATCAGGAACAGTGAGCTCGGCCTTCAGCCTGCACTGCACACCCTCCAGCACCGACGAGACGTGGCGGGCCTCACCGTCATGTTCAAGGTGCAACAGCAACGGGTGCCGCACCTACAGGCTCTCCGGCAGCCTGCACGACATACCGAAGTCACCACCAGAGCTGTCACACGTGCCCCTGGGGAGCTGCACCAGCCCAGGTGCAGAACGTGGCACCATCAAAGACAGTTTGTGAACACATACTCGTACATTGGCTGGTGGTACGAGTTTGTTACCGTGCAGCCAAGTGTTGAGGGCTGGACCAGGCAGCAGTTCAACACTGCAGTGAATGTGTGGTTGCAACAGACAGACAGAGAGAGGCTTTCAGATAGAAGGCATTAACAGTGACTTCTTTAGCCTAAATTGTTGTATGAAATATGTAAAGTATATGTACAACAACTCTGTAAACACATACCATGTAGATTTGTATAAATAAAAAAAAATAAATAAAAGAGAGAGAGAGAGAGAGAGAGAGAGAGAGAGAGAGAGAGAGAGAGAGAGAGAGAGAGAGAGAGAGAGAGAGAGAGAGAGAGAGAGTACTTCGAAGGGTTTGGGAGGAAGGAAGGAAGAGAGGAAGGAAAAAAGGACGGAAGGAAGGAAGGAAGGTGAAAAGCAGAAGGGAAAGGAAGGGAAATGAATGGAGAAGATACGGATGATAAAGGAAGAAAGGAAGGAAGGAAGGAAGGAAGGAGGGAAGGAGAAGAGTTAGAAGAGTAGGAAGGACAGAATGTAATGAGGAAAAGCAGGAGGGGAAGAGAAGTGGATGGGTGATAAAGGAAGAAATGGAGAAAGAAGAAAGGAAATAGAGGAAGGAAGGAAGAAAGGGAAGGAAGAAGAAAGGAAGAAAAAAAGATAGATATTGGTAATTGTGTGCGTAGGTGAGAAGGACAGAATGGAGAAATAAATAAAGGAAGGAGCGAATGAAGGAGAAAAAGGAAAGAGAAAATCAGAAAGAGGAAGAGAGAGAGAGAGAGAGAGAGAGAGAGAGAGAGAGAGAGAGAGAGAGAGAGAGAGAGAGAGAGAGAGAGAGAGAGATCATTAAAACATCAAAAGAAATGAAAGGAAGAAAAGAAAGGAAGGAAGGATATAACGAGGATAAAATATACGAGGAGGAGGAGGAGGAGGAGGGAAGGTATAAAGAAAAAAGAGAAGAGTAAGTTTGAAAGGAAGGAAGGAAGGAAGGAAGGAAGGACAGACAAGAATGAGTGAAACTAAATGAGAAAATAACAGAAAATAAAACAGAGGAATAGAAGAAAGGACGCGAGGAAGGAGAATAGGAAAGAAAAAACGAAAAGAAGGGCGAGAAGAAAAAACAAATAGAAAAAAAAACATAATTAAAAAGAAGAATGACATAAGACAGAGGGAGGAGGAGGAGGAGGAGGAGGAAATACAGTAAAACTAATTAGAGACAGAGAGAGAGAGAGAGAGAGAGAGAGAGAGAGAGAGAGAGAGAGAGAGAGAGAGAGAGAGAGAGAGAGAGAGAGAGAGAGAGAGAGAGAGAGAGAGCGGTGTACACATTTAACACACCTATACTCTGTTATTCTGTGTTATGCAGTCCGTGTGCGTGTGTGTGTGTGTGTGCAGGGGTTGCGTGTACATGGCCGGCGTGCGGAGTGGTGGTGGTGGTGGTGGTGGTCTATACAGGGGATCCTTCTGTCTTGCTTTCCATAAGTAATTCTTTTCTTCCTTCTCTCTGTCTTTCATCATGTCTTTCCTTCTTTTCAGCTCGTGTCGGTCAGCGGGATACGAACCTGGGTGTGTGTGACAATTGTGTTGACTGGGTGGCCACAGATTTTTTATTTTTTTATTCACTAGTTTATTAATTTATTTTCTGTTGTTTTAAGTATGTGTTCATCTGCCTGTCTTTCTCTTTATTTATGTCTCTTTCTTTCTAAATATAAACACCTATGATTGAATTTATCCATCTGTCTATCTAGCTGTTTATCTATCTATCTATCTATCTATCTATCTACGTCTGTGTTTATCAAT
>NW_026973716.1:632500-651375 GCF_035594125.1 Scylla paramamosain
CATAAAATGTTTTTAGTTACTGTAGTGAATAGTATAATTTCTCTTTCATCCTTTCCTATCACATCTTAGCCTTTCCTCCTCCCTATACTCTCCTGTTTTTCCTTCCTTGATCTCTAGTGTCCTCCATCCTCTAACTCTTAGAATCTGTAGTGGTAGTGGTAGAATAGACACACAGACAGCCTCGTTAGGCCCAGTAGGGCTGTTGCTGTCTGTTCTTTCCTTTGTATTCCTTTGTATTCCTCCTCCTCCTCCTCCTCCTCCTCCTCCTCCTCCTCCTTCTCGTCCTCTTCTTTTTATTTATCTACACTTCTGTCATTTCCTCTCCTTCATTTTTGTTGGTTCTCCTTCTTCTTCTACCTCCAGAAACTGACATGTCATATAACAAACCAAGATGAATGAGTGAATGAATGAATGAATAAATAAATAAATAAATAAATAAACATAATTAATAAATGCACAGATTAGTAAAACCAATAAATAATTCCAGTCACGTGATTTGGCAGATTACAATTAAAACAACAACAACAAAAAAAAAAAATAAATAAATAATAAATGAATATAAAAACTGACAAAATGTGGCAGTAACCTCTCTCTCTCTCTCTCTCCTCTCTCTCTCTCTCTCTCTCTCTCTCTCTCTCTCTCTCTCTCTCTCTCTCTCTCTCTCTCTTTTTTTCTCTCTCTCTCTCTCTCTCTCTCTCTCTCTCTCTCTCTCTCTCTCTGAGTTAACGCGCCATGATGAGAATGAATAAAGTATGTGTGTGAATAATACACAAGCTTGCTATGTAGTACAGCGCTGAATAATTATGAATAACTAATACCTATACATACATACATACATACATACATACATACATATACACATACATACATACATACATACATACATATACACTGGAGCACTGACTCTCATAGATCATACATACATCATTCATTGGTCTAAACATGCATATACACACATACATCAAGTAGTAGTAGTAGTAGTAGTAGTAGGGAGAAATCTGGCACCATAACTACTACTACTACTACTACTACTATGAGTGTATGTATGTATGTACGAGTATGTATATAGGTATGGCTTGCTCGCTTGCTAACTACGTATGATGAATCGCGTTCCATAACTCATCATAAACATACACACACTTAATGAGCTGCATAGTAAATTAAACTGTTTTTTTTTTCTATTTTTTCTATTTTTTTTTTTTTTTTTTTTGTGACTGTTTTTGAAGACTTCGCAATTTCTCATTTACAATAAGTTTAGTGCTTGAAATGGTCTCTCTTCCCCTTCGCTAAAGTTCATTGCAGTCAAGTTTTTTGAGACCCACAATAGCAGGTGGTGGTGATTATGGCACTGTGAAGAAGGGTCGTGGTGGTGATAATAATGCTAATTGTAGTGATGGTGACAAGGTAGTGATGATAGTGGTGGTGGTGGTGAGGATGAGGCGTGGCGGTTGTAGTGATGGTGATGATGGTAATGGTGGTGGTGCCAGTAGTAGTGATGATTGGTGAGGTTAACAAACACAAATAGCTGCACCAAGCCACACACACTCTGGTTCAGTTGGGTGGGAGTCATGTAGGCACAGGCGTGGAAACAGAACGTTGCCTCACTGAAAAGGTAATGAATGGCGAGCATGTTCGTGTCTCAGAGGAGTGGTGTTAACTGCATGTGTGTGTGTGTGTGTGTGTGTGTGTTCCGGAGCGGCGCTGTGATTCTGAACCAGTGGCTTTGTTTTGTGCTTCATTTGATTACTGAAAATTGTTCTCCTCGATTAACGATGACAGGACTCAGTTTTTAGTTAATATTGTTGTTGTTGTTGTTGTTGTTGTTGTTGTTGCTGTTGGTGTGTGTGTGTGTGTGTGTGTGTGTGTGTGTGTGTGTGTGTGTGTGTGTGTGTGTACCTTTGTTTCTTTCGTCTCCATCTGGACCTCTCCCTCCACTTTTCTTCCATGAATCAAATAATCTAGTAATATATTTATTTGATAATTTCCCTGCTATATATTTTTTTTTTTACATTGTCCTGAAAAATAACGATTAGTCCCTCTACTTTTCTTTCCTCTTTTATTTTTCCTCGTCCCTAATCCTCTTCAGTGCTGCTCTCTCTCTCTCTCTCTCTCTCTCTCTCTCTCTCTCTCTCTCTCTCTCTCTCCCATTAACACTCCTCAGGATAAAGAGAACGATAATGAGTGAGAAAAATAAGAAAATTTTTAATGCTGAAGTGCTTCTGTGTTAAGATTTTGTGGGCTTGTTTTCGTTTTTTTTCTTTCCTTTTTTCCTAATACAGAATCCATCTCCCCTTGAGCAGCGTGAAACAACACAACTTAAAAACCTTCAGTGTGTTGTAAGAGAGGAAGAGTGAGGGAAAAAGATAGAGTACTCAGAGAAAACTGCAGGAGGAAAAGGATAAAGAGGTTCATTACCGATTTTATAAACTCTCTTCCGTCGACTTTTATTCTTTTTCAGTTTAATCTTTACTTGCGGAAATGAGATGGCGAAGGGTGAATTAATGGTGGTGGAGGTAGTGTGTGTGTGTGTGTGTGTGTGTGTGTGTGTGTGTGTGTGTGTGTGTGTGTGTGTGTGTGTGTGTGTGTGTGTGTGTGTGTGTGTGTGTGTGTGTGTGTGTGTGTGTGTGTGTGTGTGTGTGTGTGTGTGTGTGTGTGTGTGTGTGTGTAAGCGTAAAAAAAAAAAAAACAAGTGAAAGAATGGGAATACGAAAACAAAGACTAAGTAAAAGAAAAATGTCAAGTTTATTTTCTCTGGAATACGTGGCAGAAAACGGAAGGATCTCACTTTTCCTGATTATTCTGCATTTCCTTTATTTTCTTTTTCCTGGCTGTGAATTTTCGTAAGTTTCTCTCTTATGCACAAGTTTTTATCCTTTGTGTTTTAACGAAATGCCAAAGTTACAGTGTTTTGTATATCACTGCTTATACCACCGCTACCCCACGCTATTGTGTTCTTACTTTCCTTTTTTTTTTTTTTTTTACTTTCCCACAATCATTTTTTTTATCATACCTGTTTCTACTTGTTTTCTTTTTTATTTCCTTATTAGTTTTTTTTTCTTTTCCTTCTTACTGTTTTTTTTTTTACGTTAGTTTTATTCTCGCCTTTCTTAAGTATTCACCTATTTGTCGTTTTACTGGTTTGCTGTTTATCTGCCTGTCTGTTTATATATCGTCTCTCTCTCTCTCTCTCTCTCTCTCTCTCTCTCTCTCTCTCTCTCTCTCTCTCTCTCGCAGGTAAAGTGACCAGAGTGTCGCCCTACATTACCTGCTCTTGCAACATCTGCCTTCACTTTCTGTGGTGGTGAGGATGCGCATCACCATTAGCAGATGTGTCGTCACAGCACTGTCAACAGATAAGGCCGGTGGTGACTGTGCCGAGAATAATTGTTGAGGAAAAAGTGACGTTGTACTGAATTGTCCTCTTGGTGTCTCGTTTTTGTTTGTTTGTTTGTTTGTTTGTTTGTTTATTTGTCTGTTTATCTATTTATTTATTTGTTTGTTTATTTTAATTTTCTGTTGAAATGTAATGTAGATATTGCGTAATAACATTCACCTTCATCCACACTTTCTTCATCCCACTGAATTGCGACAGAGAAAGATCAAAGTGTCCTCGCAGAAGTAAATGAAAAACACCACGCCGTGCATTGCAGTCGCCGCCTGTGCGCGCGTCACACACTAAAAATTCTAATACCACAATTACTCTAATGGAAACATTGCGATGAAAGTGCGACAGATATAACGCTTTACTGAACTGTGAGCAGGAGAAATATCAGTTAAGTAGAATTACTGTTTTGTTTTGTTGCATGATGTGAGATTATTTTGTGAAGTTTTTGTGAAGTTTAGTTCTACTTTTCGTTATTTTTATTGTGCAGAATAAGTGCACGAGAGACAGAGAGAGAGAGAGAGAGAGAGAGAGAGAGAGAGAGAGAGAGAGAGAGAGAGAGAGAGAGAGAGAGAGAGAGAGAGAGACTGAAAGGAAAACTAATTTACTCACAAAACGAACAAACCCAGACTCCCTCTCCTCCCTCATCAGAGACACAGGAATCAAGTGATGAAGACAAACTGAAGAATGGTGATGAGTCAGCGGCCAGCACTGCCAACACCACACTCGCCTGCCAGGTTCGTGATACAAGCAGGACTTCAACAGCAAGAGTGTGGCTAAACCTTCTACCTTTATACAACAGACTCATTGGGTCGTTTTCTGGGGAGTGTTGAGGCCTGTGGTGGAAGCCTCGGAGATCCCAACCATCAGTATTCGCATGGACAGGTGGTGCTTACTTTCATTTCTTCTTATTATAATTTGATAGACAAAATGAAAAGTGACGCTCTTGAGAAAACTGAGATGCATGGCGTGTGTGAGGTGGAGGCTGGCGACGCCCCACACGCCAAGCCGCTGAAGGTGAAGGTTTCGGTACAGAAGCGTGGCTGGTGGTGGCGCTGCGTGCCGCGAGCCTCCTTTAAGCAGGTGGCGGTCTTCCCCTTCCACGGGGAGGAGTACTACATGACAACCCCCAAGACCTACACCTCAATGCCGGCAGCCATGGACATGGGCCGCCTGCTGAAGGCGCGCCACAGGTCAGGGGACGCCCTGGTCAAGATCGTTCTGACGCACAGCCGAGGGAAGGTCGTCACCTTCAGGCCGGTGGCGGACTTCATGCGGCGGCTGGGCAAGGGAGAGACCGAAGACTTTGTTTTAGGCCTGACCATTGACGATGGGAACACAAAGGCGCCTGAACAGCAACACAAACAAGACGACGCCTGTGAAACCAATGAACGGAAAGGAATGGTGGAGGAGAACACTCCCTGGGTTGGAAAAATGTGTCCGAAGTGTCCGCTATGCACACTGCCGTTCCTGGGACCTCCTGCAGGCCTGGGAGCCTCTGCCAGTGAAGCCACCGACCGAGATGGACACCTACGTGGACATCCTGTCGGCGGAATGCACGGTGCTTAAGACGGAAGCCAGGGTGCTAGTGAAGGAGAAACAGAGCTCCGTCTCAGAGCTGGCTTGCCCCTGAAGGCTGAAATGGCACGGATGGAGCAGGAGATGGACCGTCTTGAGGCCCTCGTGGGCCAGTGACCTCATGGAAGAAGGTGAAGGAGAGCCGAGTCTCGAGCTGGGAGGAATGGAAGAGGAAGATTGCGGCTCCAGGAATGAAGAGGAATGGAGGGAACTGCTTGGTGATTACAGTGCAGAAGAGAAGTCCTACGAAGATTGCTTCACTCTGGATGAAGGGCACGAACACTGGGACATAGAGGATTGTAAGGAGGAAGGCAGTGACGGGGAGAAGGAGGCGGAGGCGGAAAGCGATGAGCACATCCAGGAATGGAAAAGGCATGAGTCTAACCCCAGCATGCACCGCGCCCTCTCGCTGCTGCGGCGCCACAACGCCCCCCACTGAGGCGCCAATGGAAAACATAATATAAGGAAGAAAATTGAAAAAAAATACAAATAAGAAAACAGAAAAAAAAGATATAGTCTTAAGTTTACGTAATTAGTAGTACTAGAAAGTGAATCAGAAGAAACATGAAATATAAAAGAAGAAAATTGAACAAAATATGAAAAAAAATAAGAAAATACAAAAAAAAGTTCTAGTTGTAAGTTTACGTAGAGTAGAAAGTAAAGCAGGAGAAATATGAAAAAATAGAAAATAAAAAGAAAAAGAAAAAAAATAGAAAATACAAAAAAAGTTTTAGTTGTAAGCTTACGTAGAATAGAGGAAATATGAAATATAAATAAGAACATTAGAAAATACAAACAGCAAAATTTAAAAAAGTACTAGTTGTAAGTTTATGTAGAGTAGAAAGTAGAGAAGAAATTAAGAAAAAACTTAAATGGATAAAAGAATACTCATAAGGAAATGATAAAAACGTTCTAGCTGTAAGTTTAGAGTAGAAAATAAAATAGAAGGAATATAAATTATAAAAAGGAGAGAGAAAAAAATTTTAAAAATACAAACGAAAAAATTATTTGTCTACAGTGGAAAGTAAAATAGAAAAATAGAATAAAAAATAAATATATAAATAAAAAAATCTATTAGTAAGTTTAGAGTAGAAAATAAAATAGAAGGAATATAAATTATAAAAAGGAGAGAAAAAAATTTAAAAATACAAACGAAAAAAATATTTGTCTACAGTGGAAAGTAAAATAGAAAAATAAAAAAAAAATAAATATATAAATAAAAAAATCTATTAGTAAGTTTAGAGTAGAAAGTAAAACAAGAAAATAGAAAAAAAGAAAAATATATAAATCAGGAAAATAAATGAAAATTCAAACAAAAAAACAAATGTTTACACATCTATGCTGTTAGTATAAATTCTACTTGTACGTTTAGAGTATAGATAATGGAAAAAAATATATATAAAAAGATATATAGATAAAAATCAAAACAAAGAAGGTGCTAGGAAACGTCTCAATGTTTTAATTGTATGTTGTATTAGTTAATTGTATGTTGCATAAGTAAGGTAACAGTATACATAAAAAAAAAAAACTCCTTTGTAATGGGTCTATGGTAGTTGTAAGTTTAGAGTGTAAGTTCAACATACAACTGGCAGCAAAGGTGGTGGTGGTGGTGGTGGTGGTGGTGTTCCTCTGGACAGGGGTGTTGCTGGATGGGGGGAGAGCAGGAATGGTCACCCTCCCTCAGCTGTGTTGTCTTGCTCATAACAACACAACACTAACAAAACGTATATTGGTAACAATTTTCGTCACATTAACATTGTTTTACCATAACGTAATATACCCGTAAATTTATTGCAGCTGAGCAATTGACCTCTGTTAGACTTTTTTCTTATTTGTATAGTGGTGGTTATCTTACTACTACTACTACTACTACTACTACTACTACTACTACTATTGGCAATGATAATAAGGATAATAGGAAGAGCTTACGGCCTTCCAGGCAGCAAGGTAGATCCCCTCACAGTGACGCAGCACACGGCGCGTGGTCTGCTCGCACCAAAACAGAATAAAGCTGGTAATGTTCCAGAAATATTTCAGCCATCATCTGAGCCGCGGTTTGTTTGCATGTTGAGGTGCAGTAAGTAATGCAGGCTTGATTCAGAATGGTGCCAGCACAACCGCCACTCCACGGAGTTTCGCGAGGGGAAATGTTTTCATGAGGCGACTCCAAGACGAACACAGTGCCTCAGCCTCCAAGATGATGAAGCGTGAGTTGTTGTGCGACCAGTGTTTGTGTGTTGCGAGGTGTGCCGTGTGGGAATACAGTGTTGCTCAGCACTGCGTGTGTCAAGGCAGCACTGCATTGGTGTTGTTGTTCATGAAGGAGCAGTAATGACCGCCAGTCACACCAAATGTGGCTTCTTAAAGAGATAGTCAGAGGGAATATCATGACTGCAATTATTTTGTTAGAGTAAATATATCATATTGGAAAAACTGCTGCATGGACTCTTGTACAACGCCAGTGTGGACCCGCGATGCTGAGTGTGGACATGGCCTCACTGAGGCGTGGAGTCTTGTACTACACCAGTGCAGAGCCACGATACTGAGTGTGGACGCGGCTTCACTGAGGTGTGGAGTCTTGCACAACACCAGTGTGGAGCCGCTATACTGAGTGGACGCGGCTTCACTGAGGCGTGGAGTCTTGCACAACACCAGTGTGGAGCCGCTATACTGAGTGGACGCGGCTTCACTAAGGTGTGGAGTCTTGCACAACACCAGTGTGGAGACGCGATACTGAGTGGATGCGGCTTCACTGAGGCGTGGAGTCTTGCACAACACCAGTGTGGAGCCGCGATACTGAGTGGACGCGGTTTCATGGAGGCGTGGATCGTGTGGCGCGTTGTGCTCTCCTAGAACACTCATTCAGGGCGAGGTGACCTGCAGCTCTATTCTCTCTCTCTCTCTCCCTCTCTCTCTCTCTCTCTCTCTCTCTCTCTCTCTCCACAGCCTCGCGTCATCCGGCACTCGCTCATCCATGTCCAACACTGGTTCTGAATTTTACAGCTGATTTTTTCCCCCTTTTATGTTCGCATTTTGCTTTTCGCCATCGTTATTTCCACCCTCCTGTTGTTTTGGTGATGGCGGTGATGCCGATGATGATGACGGTGTAATACACGGACTTTTTACGTACATACACGAGGTACTCAAATACTGGTGGTGAAATACTGACTAAATTGCAATACATTGTATTGGAACTCAGTACTAGGGATGTAGTAGTTTACAGTTCAAGTATTTTCTCGAAGGGAAATATTGCGAAAAAAAATTTAGCCATCTTGCAAGTTGGTGACTGAAAAGTTTTTCGATTTTTGGTAACGCCGGATTCTCTTTCCTCTGTCACACACCAATGCCTAAATTAGTTGTGTTCGAAGGGAATTTTTGTCAGACATTCCGCTTCCTTCACCTCGGCAATGGAGGCGCTTGTTGGTCCCAAGGGAACAGCGAGCTTCATGCCGAGGTCTTCAGTATTGCAGCAGTGACCCTTGAAGTGTCTCTCTGACACACATAATCTCTGCAAGATAGATTTATGTACTGCAGTGAGCTTCCTAACTCTTGACCCTGCAGTGGAATGTCGGCTTCTGAATGAAGACACGACCGGTAGATGTATCAGCCTTGCCTCCCATCCCCAGCAGGAGGAAAAAGGCGCCGCGCAGACACAAAGTAATCTGGTCAAACAGTGGATGAGAGGAATGTCGCCCCTGCGTGTGGTGTATGCCAGGGTCGCCGGTGTGCCGCGGTGTTACCTAGAGGTGATTCATGCACGAGTCAGGATTATTGCTCGCAGGAGATGTGGCGTCCTTATTTCGCAGCGGAGAACGTGCGCTTACCAAACACGGGAGAAGCATCCTTGTTTTATGAGAGAGAGAGAGAGAGAGAGAGAGAGAGAGAGAGAGAGAGAGAGAGAGAGAGAGAGAGAGAGAGAGAGAGAGAAGGCCGGAGGATGGGAAGGGAAGAGAGGGATGGAATGAGGAACGAGGAACTAGGGGAGGAGAAGAGAGAGGAAGGGTTCAAGGGCAGACAGTCAGACCCCAGCTTGCCTCTCTTTGGCACAAAATCCTGAGCAGCTTGACGCCAGATCTGTTTGAAGTGAAGTAAGCAGCGATGCTCCCTCAGAGTTAGCGGTGGGCGGTCCAGCTTAGCGAGTGTGTGGACTGGCACGGCGCGAGGCTGTCTGAGAGTGTGTTAAGCACGGTTTACACGCTACGATAAATTGTAGCGATTTATTGTAATGAAAAGGTTGTTACAATTTGTCGTTACGTGTAAAGCATGGTTTACACGCTACGATAAATTGTAGCGATTTATTGAACACTGAGATAGTAACGATTTATTGGATGATTGAAAGAGCGTTTACATGCAACGATTTTTAATCCAATATTTTTAGTCTTTACTTGACCGTCATGGAAGAAACATTATGGTGGTCTGCATTTGGGATGTGTTTAGTGGGAGAAAGATCAAGAAAAAAACGAAAATCAAAAAGGAAATGGAGCCGTGATTGGTTAATGAAAAAAAACAAGTGTTTTCTCATATAACTCTGTTGGATACATTGAGAGATGAGCCGAATGACTGGCCAAATTATTTGAGAATGGGAGAAGACACTTATATGGAATTGTTAACTTTAGTTTCTCCATTAATAAGGAAACAAGACAGTTATGAGAAAATCAATATCTCCACATGAAAAATTAAAAGCTACCCTAAGATTCCTTGCAACCGGAAGAAGCTTAAAAGACATGGAATACTCAACAGCCATATCAAAACCCTCAACAGCCATATCAAAACCCTCTCTCTCAATAATAATCCCAGAACGTGCGAGGCTATTTACCAAGTGCTCAAAAATTTCATACAGGTAAAGTAATAAACAGTTATAATGCATTTATTTTTCAGAAACATAATAATTTATTAGCTACACGTTCAAACTTGTCGTTACGATGCATATAGATTTGAGCCTGCTGGCACCAACCACTCAATCCAATTCCAACTCCAATAAATCGCTACGATCTCCTGTTTACACGTAACGACAAATTGTAACAACCTTTTCATTACAATAAATCGCTACAATTTATCGTAGCGTGTAAACCGTGCTTTATACTCGTTTTATCATAATAATTATCATTAGTCGAAATAGTAATGATAATACAAGTAATAACAATGCTGATAAGAACAATAGCAATAATAATAATAATAATAATAATAATAATAATAATAATAATAATAGTAATAATAATAATAATAATAATAATAATAATAATAATAATAATAATAACAGCAACAACAACAACAACAACAACAACAACAACAACAACAACGACAACAACAACAGCAACAAAAACAACAACGATAACAGAAGAGGAAAAAAAAGTAAAGGCAAGATAACAAAAAAAAAAGAAAAAACACAAAAAAAGGAGAAACAGAGCTAAGCTGCAACACCGAAGGGGAAGGGAGGGAAGGCGGAAGAAGAGGAGGAGGAGGAAGAGGAAGAGGAAGAGGAGGAGGAAGAGGAAGAGGAGCATAAAAGAGCATTACATCTCATTCGTTCTCATTACAGACCCTCCTGGAAGAGAGAGAGAGAGAGAGAGAGAGAGAGAGAGAGAGAGAGAGAGAGAGAGAGAGAGAGAGCAAACGGCAATTAGTATAGGATGTAAAAAAAGTTACATCAATGGTGGAATGAAGATTTAGAAGACAGGGAATGATGAGAGGAAGAAGAGGGAGTGACGATAAAAGAAAGGTGGAGAGAGAGAAACGTGAGAAGTGACAGATGAGATGTGGAAGGAAGAAAAAAAAAAAAAGAAAGTAGGAAGAAAGAAGGGAAGAGAGGGAGGGAGGCAGGAAGGAAGGGAAGAAGGCGAGGAGGAGGAGGAGGAAAATGACTGTTTACCTCTCATTAGGAAACGAGGAGGAGGAGGAAGAGGAGGAGGAGGAGACAAATGTTAGTTATGATGGTATCCCATTCTTCCTCCTCCTCCTCCTCCTCCTCCTCCTCCTTCTCTTCGTCGTCCTCCACCTTTAAATTATTTACCTAAACTTCAAAATTATTACCGTCATTTTTTAGTAATTACTCTACCACAATAACAAGTGATGGTCATAAAGTAAGAAAGAATTAAAGGTACAGACTCTCTCTCTCTCTCTCTCTCTCTCTCTCTCTCTCTCTCTCTCTCTCTCTGAATAATTTTTGAGCAGAGAGAGGTACAAATAGTTGGTCCACTTGAGTGTATTACTGGCCTTAATGTTTCATTCAGTGTTCATCGTCTGGCAAACAGAAGATGAAGTAAATAAAGCAATATATTATGAATTGTAATATATATCAAGGTAATATCTCACACTTGTAATTGAATAGAAATATATGGATGCGATCATGCGAAAATAAAAAGAGGATGAAATAAAGAAAGAAAACGAAATGTGAAGATAATTTTTCCTTGTTTAATTTTCTATGTTTAGTATTTTATTACCTCCCCCCCTCTCTCTCTCTCTCTCTCTCTCTCTGTCTCTCTCCCTTGTTCCTTTCTTTGGTTCTTATTATTATGTTTACGTTACTAACTTACGTTTTCCTTAGTTTTTTCTTTTTTTTTTTTATTTCTATTACCTGTATTTTTGGTGTTTAAAAATGTATATGTATTTTCTGCCTCTTTCACTTTTTTTTTTTTTTTATAATTAACAAAATATCCATCCTACTCAAACTTTGCCATGCACTTTTTCTTTTCAATTTTCTGCACACGTTTTTCTGTACATAATTCATACTTTGCTCATTTGACAATTTTTTAATCTCCATTCCCTCCTACATATTTCATCTTCCTTACTCTGTCCTCCTCCTCCTCCTATTCCAATTTTTATTCTCCATTCCCTCCTACATATTTTATCTTCCTTACTCTGTCCTCCTCCTCCTCCTATTCCTCCTCCTCCATCTTCAACTTCATTACGCCCTCCACACATTCTTCTCCTCGTTTCATCACACCTCTTATCTTCTCCCTCTCGCCAGACACACGTCCTCTTTATTCACTTCACAACACCGTCAACACAATTTGTATAATTCCATGGCAGTTAAGAAATGGAGAAAATAAGAAAATGACTAACCTTAATGAACATAGTTTCTAATGTTTGCTAGAATTATGAGGAAAACACCTTTGGAAAACCTTAATATACCTCCACTACAGCCTGATAAAGATAGTCGAAATAAGAAGGCGAAATGCTTCATAATGCAAACCTCAGCCTGATATCTCTTAGCGAACGAGGAACACAAAGCAAGGTGGATAAGTAAATGTTGACAAAACTGGCAAGAATGAACTCAGGTAATCATCATTGTGGGGTCTAACAAAACATGGCTAAATATGTCTGAAGCCAATGTGACACCCAGAGATGAATATGATGATGATGATGATGACGATGATGACGATGATGACGATAGCAATAATAACCCGTCAACTGTTCGCCCCACACAAGCAGCTCCTTCCATCTCCTCACCTTCCTGTCAGCCAGAATACCTTCCCTCAACTTTCCGTGCCTTCCCTAATCCAAGCTTCCCTGCCGTGTCTGTCTTTCCATCTTATGCATAATATTATTCTCTTCATTTCTCTCCCAGGGCTTATGACTTTTGCCCCACAGCACTCCTGCCGGGCTGCGGGGTTCTGGTCCTTAACTTCAATAAGATACACGTGATGTATTGCCCTCACATTCCCGCTGGCCTTGAGGTGTGTGAAGGTGAAATTTTATATGATCATTCCTCGTTTAATCACACCTGTATTATATTACTGCTATTAATTAAAACAGATAGGTGCAGTATGCTATTTTTATATGCCTAACTACCTTAAACAAATTTGCAAAGGTGTAATTTTAAGTGACTCCTCTTTGCTCGACGAGAGAAGGTATCTTAAGCATATTAGCCGTACTCCTGTATTACTGTATTATATAACTGTCCTTAACTTCAATAGGACAGGTGTGATGTATTACCAATATATTACCTTTCTATGTCTACTCGCCTAAATTAAAAGTGTAAAGGTGTAATTTCTAATGCATCTTAAATCTGTTTCGCCATATTCCATTATTCTATTATATTACTCTCCTTAACTTCAATAGGACAGGTGTCATACATTACCTTTATGAAGCTGCCCATCTTAATTACAACCTGTGCAAGATGTAATTTCAAGTGGTCGTCCTTTGCTTACTGACAGAACACAATCCATCTGTCCTTCCCATCACATTACTATTACAAGCAAGACTATTAATCCTGCACCCAGAATGAACTTAATCCTTACTGGTAAACTTGCTAGACTTAATGAGAGAAAAAGAGTTTGTTACATCAAATGACATTACATCACAGACAAAGAGAGCATTATCTTAAGGCTGTTTCCCCACTAAAGCACTTCTTATGTCCTGGTATTTAATTTACGGGGATAACACAACAACGCACCTGTCTGTACCACCACTTGACTTAAACACACAAGAATAACATTAGCTCTCCACTCCTCGTTCAGTATTTCACCATTTTTAGTCAAGTTGGTGTATTTAATATCACACCCCTACCTCTCCTGAATTCAAATAATGATCCAGTTTACGGGGACTTTACCTTCTTTCTTTACGAGTTTTCCTTTCATAATTATCAGTAAGGCACAATAACAGCATTAATTCTAACTAACGAGGTGCTGAGGGCAAGATGTGGGAGGTATTTAACTTGTTCCCTCAATACCTGGTTTAGATAAAGCCGTCATCCTCACTCATTTCACACTACGGAGACTCATTCAGCATATCAAATCTTACAATATTTATCTTTGTATCTGAGAATTCCTTGATTATCTTGTCGTGAAGTGCTGGCGTTGTTTTCTTATTCTCTTTTTGTCTGGTATCGTGATCTTTATAAACTTCGATCTGTGTTAATAAGAAGGTGAGGGGAGAAGAAGAGCGGAGGGAAGAGGAGAGGAGATGATAAGAGAAACGCACACCTACGTATAACCTTCTAGATTTGTTAATTCCTCTTCCATTTTTTGTACAATTCCTATCCTTAATTTACAGTATCAATAAGACAGGTGATAAAAACACTACCACCACCATCACCGCCTCTTACTTACCTGTTATCACATACCATTAAGACTCCATATACTCGTACCCTCTCTCTCTCTCTCTCTCTCTCTCTCTCTCTCTCTCTCCTCCTCTCTCTCCTCTCTCTCTCTCTCTCTCTCTCTCTCTCTCTCTCTCTAATGGCTGGTAATTGAGGCCTTTGTTGCATGGATGTGTTTGTGGGAGGTGATATAGTTGTGTGTGTGTGTGTGTGTGTGTGTGTGTGTGTGTGTGTGTGTGTGTGTGTGTGTGTGTGTGTGTGTGTGTGTGTGTGTGTGTGTGTCTGTGTGTGTGTGTGTGTGCGTAAGTATGACGCGCTGTAACTTAATCTCCCTTTATAAAGAGGAACTGCACACACTTAAACCGTGAAAACCATGAAATCTAACATACTTAGATGGTGCAGAATAATACTTACAAAGTCACGCCATTTCTTACACTGTAAAATATACTTAAACAGAAGAACATACGGTGAAAACAACACGTATAAAAGTAATACAAATACTTCAACTGTAAGGAAAATACGTATATGTTAATGGCAATACTTTTAAACACACACACACACACACACACACACACACACACACACACACACACAACTTCAAAAAAGCCTTTGATCTTGTTGATCACACTGTTGTCATCAGCAAGGCAGTAAGTCTGGGTCTCCCTCCTAACCTGATAGCGTGGCTAGCCGACTTCCTCACAGGGAGGCGTCAGGCCGTTCGCTATCAGGGCCTCTGTCTCTAATTTCCAACAGCTGACATGTGGGGTCCCCCAGGGGACCAAGATGGGTCCTCTATGCTTCCTCCTCCTCATTAACGACGCCCTCACTGACACCCCTCATCGCTGGAAGTATGTGGACGACTGCACCGTGGGCGTCCCAGTTTCCACCAAGAACCCGGACTACTCGCCACTGCAAGCAATTCTGGAGCGACTGCAGACGTGGACGGAAAAGAGCAGGATGACCATCAACCACAGCAAAACTGTGGTGATGCATTGCTGTACCTCCTCTGTACCAGTGCCCCCCTCCCCAGCTCACAGTGGGCCCTCACGCCCTCCAGGTGGTCCAATGTGCCAAGCTTCTCGGAGTCACGGTGGACGACCAGCTGACCTGGAAGCAGCATGTCGCCAGCACCGTAAGATCAGCTACCTACAGGCTGTACATGCTGCGCAGACTCAGGTCGCTGGGGACGCCGACAGATGAGTTAAGGGGGGTGTACCTTACTTTCATCCTCCCCAAACTCATGTACGCCTCCCCAGCGTGGTCCTCCTCCCTCACACACACTCAACAGCTACAGCTAGAGAGTGTGCAGAAAAGAGAGAGAGAGAGAGAGAGAGAGAGAGAGAGAGAGGAGAGAGAGAGAGAGAGAGAGAGAGAGAGAGAGAGAGAGAGAGAGAGGAGAGAGAGAGAGAGAGACGCATAGATACACACACGTACACACAAACGAACACTCAGAGACAAACTAAACTAGACAAGACAAAAAAAAAGTAATCAAGATAAACAAAAAACAAAAACCAACAAACAAACACACACACGTAAAAACAAATAGATAAATAGACAAAAAATATATAAAAAAACCACAAAAATTATAAAAACACCGTCAGTATCAGAGAGAGAGAGAGAGAGAGAGAGAGAGAGAGAGAGAGAGAGAGAGAGAGAGAGAAGAGCGGATCTGGTAAACACGTCGTTGTCAGGAGCGGAGGCGCCTAGAAAATGAGGTGCAAGGTTCTCTCTCTCTCTCTCTCTCTCTCTTTCTCTCTCTCTCTCTCTCTCTGCTTCTGAACTAAGCTGGAATCCCTTAAGAGTTTCAGAGTGTTTATGAGGCTGGAGTGTCCCCGCGGCGGATGTACATGGAGGAGGAGGAGGAGGAGTGCAAAGGAATACAAAGGAAGACCAAACAACAAGAGATCTTAATGGCCTTGCAAGACTGTTTAGTAATTACTTCTAACTTGCCACAGAGCAGAGAGGACATCAGGGTGAAGAGACAGAATAGAGAGGAGGAGGAGGAGAAGTAAGAGGAAGGGGGAGAGGTAAGAGGTGTAAGAGGAAGAGGAAGAAGAGGAAGAGGAGAAGTGCAAAGGAATACAAAGGAAGACAAACATCAACAGATCTCGAGGTCCTGACTAAGTTGACTTACGAATACTGGAGGAGACACAGTAGCCTCACACACTGAAGGGAAAGAGGAGGAGGAGGAGGAGGAGGGGGAGGAAGAGGAGGAGGAGGAGGAGGGATGTCTTCTGAAAAAGTGTGATTATGGTGATGAGAGAGAGAGAGAGAGAGAGAGAGAGAGAGAGAGAGAGAGAGAGAGAGAGAGAGAGAGAGAGAGAGAGAGAGAGAGAGAGAGAGGTGAAGAAAGGTAGCTCCCTGGGCGTGTTTGGGGTGGTAATGAGGCCTCGGGAGTAGTGGTGGTGGTGGTGGTGGTGGTGGTTGTGGCTGTAGGGCTCACAAGGAGGAGGAGGAGGAGGAGGAGGAGGGGGCAGGAGGAGGAAGGTGAAGGTTGGAGGGAGGAAGGGAATGAGGGAGGGAGGGAAGAATGGCGGGAGTCCGTGTAATTAATATCCTGGTGGTGGTGGCAGCGCCCCGCCCCAGCCCTCCCGAGGCCTCTCATTGGTCGGGTGCGGCGTCTCCTTCGCCCACCCGCCCGCCACGCCACCCGCACGCCACGCCCCGATAAGGCTCGGAGTGGCGTTGTGGCAGCGAGCGGTGGGCGGGGGCCGGTGGGCGGTGGCGGGGCGCTGCCTCACCCGCGCGCATCGCTACATTTCCCCCTGAATTTCCCCCTCCGCATCTCCCCCGCCGCCCTCAGGATCAGTACGCCCTGGCAACCACCCTTAGGTCCATCACGTGCCTGTACCGACCCCCACACCTGCACACCTGCACGCCTGCACGCACAGTCTCAGGTGAGTGTGCCAGCGTGCGTGTGTTCACCTGAACCTGCCCTCCCACGCGCCCGTTATTTGTCAACATGTGCCTACCCCCGCCCACTCCCGCGTCCGCTCCCGCCCACTCGCCGCCCACTCCCCTCGGGCACTTCTCGCTGTGCTGAAGACTTCCACGGACGAATCAACATATTTATATCACACTCATAATTCCTCTTTCTGTGTGTGTGTGTGTGTGTGTGTGTGTGTAGGAGCGGCGACGCGTGTGATGTGCGTTACGTGGTAAATTTAGACAAGTGAAGCTGAGACGTAGTGATGTGGTGTGGTGATGGTGGTGATGGTGGTGATGGTGGTGGACTCATTTACCTTCATGCCGTAATCATCGCAAAATCGCTTCATTAGAGATAACTTGGAGATCATTCTTTCGCGTGCTGCAGCAAGCAAAACGGTGTATCATCCATCAGTATTAAAACATGCAGCCACTTTAAAAACCCATCGTTCTCACAGTTCTCTTTTATTAATTGAATCAAATCATTAACGTAAAGAACGAACAGTAGGCACGATGTCGGAGAGCCTTGTGGCACTCCCAGCGTGGCCGTGAACACCGCGGTGCCGATAACGCTCTCGGTCACACGGCACATGGCAGCGATAACAGCCACCATCACCACGCCACACCTCAAGCGTTTAAGGATTCGTATTAACGTGTGTCTCGGTACCAGATCGTATACGCAATGTTACAATATGTTGGAGACAGCCACGCCTTTTCTATGCCCCAACTTGTTCACGGTACGGAGTGAGCCACTTCTCGCATAACAATGCGAGACAACAATGAACACTGAACACACGTCGCTGGATGCAAATCATTCCATATTTTTCTATACAATGCAGTGTGTACATTCTATACTTTTATTTTAGACACTCTATACAACAATTTTTAGACTAAGTTATCTTTTCCAAGGCGCCTTTTGCTGTCACTCAAAACAAATGGTTTCAGAGAGGAAATACAAAGCGATTTTTTGTCGTAACCCCTCGTGCAGTGTACGAAATAACACAGGAATGCAGACACCGACACGGAAGCGAGACAGACTGATGCACACTGCGGCACTCAAAGCAAATGGTTTCTAAGAGATAATGTGAAGTGATTTCTTTTTGGCAAGGCACTGCACACTCAACCAAACTATGCACAAACACACGCCTTCATTCAGAATTTAGATCCAGACTGAGATTGTTAACTGACCACAGATTATTAAGGTGTACGTGTAAATAATATTGCAAATAACAATATGACACACACACACACAGAGAGAGAGAGAGAGAGAGAGAGAGAGAGAGAGAGAGAGAGAGAGAGAGAGAGAGAGAGAGAGAGAGAGAGAGAGAGAGAGAGAGAGAATCTGGAGCGAAGCAGACTGAAACGAACTCTGTGGTACTCGTCTATAATTATGACTCCAATAATGAATAGAATCGAAATTACAGATAAATGCAAACAAATACATGAAAGTGAAACAGACTAAGACAAAGTAAGTGGTATTTATTTATAACAATAACTCTAAAAAAATAATAAAAATCTAAATTGTAAGGTCTGATGTACAGCACTTTAATGCACTTCTGGTCACTGGAAGACGCTGACCAAGGAAATGAATGACACAGGAAGCTTTCCTCATTGTTCATGGATAGAGAACCTGAACTGACCTAGAGGTGAACTGGCTACACAACTTAATGAACTGAATGATGTCTGGGACCTTCCTCACTGCCTGTAGCTAGAGAACTTGAACTAGAGATGAACTGGCTACAGAACTTAATGAACTGAATGATGAATGGGACTTTTCTGAACTGAATGGTGAATGGGACTTTCCTCACTGCCTGTAGCTAGAGAATTTGAACTAGAGATGAACTGGCTACAGAACTTCATGAACTGAATGATGGATGGGACTTTCCTCACTGCCTGTAGCTAGAGAACTTGAACTAGAGATGAACTGGCTACAGAACTTCATAACGAGAC
>NW_026973717.1:0-37500 GCF_035594125.1 Scylla paramamosain
TTCTTCACTTCTTCTTCTTCTTCTTCTTCTTCTTCTTCTGGCTTCTTCTTCTTCTTCTTCTTCTTCTTCTTCTGGCCTGGCCTGGCCTGGCCTGGCCTGGCCTGGCCTGGCCTGGCCTGGCCTGGCCTGGCCTGGCCTGGCCTGGCCTGGCCTGGCCTGGCCTGGCCTGGCCTGGCCTGGCCTGGCCTGGCCTGGCCTGGCCTGGCCTGGCCTGGCCTGGCCTGGCCCTGGCCTGGCCTGGCCTGGCCTGGCCTGGCCTGGCCTGGCCTGGCCTGGCCCTGGCCTGGCCTGGCCTGGCCTGGCCTGGCCTGGCCTGGCCTGGCCTGGCCTGGCCTGGCCTGGGCCTGGCCTGGCCTGGCCTGGCCTGGCCTGGCCTGGCCTGGCCTGGCCTGGCCTGGCCCTGGCCTGGCCTGGCCTGGCCTGGCCTGGCCTGGCCTGGCCTGGCCTGGCCTGGCCTGGCCTGGCCTGGCCTGGCCTGGCCTGGCCTGGCCTGGCCTGGCCTGGCCTGGCCTGGCCTGGCCTGGCCTGGCCTGGCCTGGCCTGGCCTGGCCTGGCCTGGCCTGGCCTGGCCTGGCCTGGCCTGGCCTGGCCTGGCCTGGCCTGGCCTGGCCTGGCCTGGCCTGGCCTGGCCTGGCCTGGCCTGGCCTGGCCTGGCCTGGCCTGGCCTGGCCTGGCCTGGCCTGGCCTGGCCTGGCCTGGCCTGGCCTGGCCTGGCCTGGCCTGGCCTGGCCTGGCCTGGCCTGGCCTGGCCTGGCCTGGCCTGGCCTGGCCTGGCCTGGCCCTGGCCTGGCCTGGCCTGGCCTGGCCTGGCCTGGCCTGGCCTGGCCTGGCCTGGCCTGGCCTGGCCTGGCCTGGCCTGGCCTGGCCTGGCCTGGCCTGGCCTGGCCTGGCCTGGCCTGGCCTGGCCTGGCCTGGCCTGGCCTGGCCTGGCCTGGCCTGGCCTGGCCTGGCCTGGCCTGGCCTGGCCTGGCCTGGCCTGGCCTGGCCTGGCCTGGCCTGGCCTGGCCTGGCCTGGCCTGGCCTGGCCTGGCCTGGCCTGGCCTGGCCTGGCCTGGCCTGGCCTGGCCTGGCCTGGCCTGGCCTGGCCTGGCCTGGCCTGGCCTGGCCTGGCCTGGCCTGGCCTGGCCTGGCCTGGCCTGGCCTGGCCCTGGCCTGGCCTGGCCTGGCCTGGCCTGGCCTGGCCTGGCCTGGCCTGGCCTGGCCTGGCCTGGCCTGGCCTGGCCTGGCCTGGCCTGGCCTGGCCTGGCCTGGCCTGGCCTGGCCTGGCCTGGCCTGGCCTGGCCTGGCCTGGCCTGGCCTGGCCTGGCCTGGCCTGGCCTGGCCTGGCCTGGCCTGGCCTGGCCTGGCCTGGCCTGGCCTGGCCTGGCCTGGCCTGGCCTGGCCTGGCCTGGCCTGGCCTGGCCTGGCCTGGCCTGGCCTGGCCTGGCCTGGCCTGGCCTGGCCTGGCCTGGCCTGGCCTGGCCTGGCCTGGCCTGGCCTGGCCTGGCCTGGCCCTGGCCTGGCCTGGCCTGGCCTGGCCTGGCCTGGCCTGGCCTGGCCTGGCCTGGCCTGGCCTGGCCTGGCCTGGCCTGGCCTGGCCTGGCCTGGCCTGGCCTGGCCTGGCCTGGCCTGGCCTGGCCTGGCCTGGCCTGGCCTGGCCTGGCCTGGCCTGGCCTGGCCTGGCCTGGCCTGGCCTGGCCTGGCCTGGCCTGGCCTGGCCTGGCCTGGCCTGGCCTGGCCTGGCCTGGCCTGGCCTGGCCTGGCCTGGCCTGGCCTGGCCTGGCCTGGCCTGGCCTGGCCTGGCCTGGCCTGGCCTGGCCTGGCCTGGCCTGGCCTGGCCTGGCCTGGCCTGGCCTGGCCTGGCCTGGCCTGGCCTGGCCTGGCCTGGCCTGGCCTGGCCTGGCCTGGCCTGGCCTGGCCTGGCCTGGCCTGGCCTGGCCTGGCCTGGCCTGGCCTGGCCTGGCCTGGCCTGGCCTGGCCTGGCCTGGCCTGGCCTGGCCTGGCCTGGCCTGGCCTGGCCTGGCCTGGCCTGGCCTGGCCTGGCCTGGCCTGGCCTGGCCTGGCCTGGCCTGGCCTGGCCTGGCCTGGCCTGGCCTGGCCTGGCCTGGCCTGGCCTGGCCTGGCCTGGCCTGGCCTGGCCTGGCCTGGCCTGGCCTGGCCTGGCCTGGCCTGGCCTGGCCTGGCCTGGCCTGGCCTGGCCTGGCCTGGCCTGGCCTGGCCTGGCCTGGCCTGGCCTGGCCTGGCCTGGCCTGGCCTGGCCTGGCCTGGCCTGGCCTGGCCTGGCCTGGCCTGGCCTGGCCTGGCCTGGCCTGGCCTGGCCTGGCCTGGCCTGGCCTGGCCTGGCCTGGCCTGGCCTGGCCTGGCCTGGCCTGGCCCTGGCCTGGCCTGGCCTGGCCTGGCCTGGCCTGGCCTGGCCTGGCCTGGCCTGGCCTGGCCTGGCCTGGCCTGGCCTGGCCTGGCCTGGCCTGGCCTGGCCTGGCCTGGCCTGGCCTGGCCTGGCCTGGCCTGGCCTGGCCTGGCCTGGCCTGGCCTGGCCTGGCCTGGCCTGGCCTGGCCTGGCCTGGCCTGGCCTGGCCTGGCCTGGCCTGGCCTGGCCTGGCCTGGCCTGGCCTGGCCTGGCCTGGCCTGGCCTGGCCTGGCCTGGCCTGGCCTGGCCTGGCCTGGCCTGGCCTGGCCTGGCCTGGCCTGGCCTGGCCTGGCCTGGCCTGGCCTGGCCTGGCCTGGCCTGGCCTGGCCTGGCCTGGCCTGGCCTGGCCTGGCCTGGCCTGGCCTGGCCTGGCCTGGCCTGGCCTGGCCTGGCCTGGCCTGGCCTGGCCTGGCCTGGCCTGGCCTGGCCCTGGCCTGGCCTGGCCTGGCCTGGCCTGGCCTGGCCTGGCCTGGCCTGGCCTGGCCTGGCCTGGCCTGGCCTGGCCTGGCCTGGCCTGGCCTGGCCTGGCCTGGCCTGGCCTGGCCTGGCCTGGCCTGGCCTGGCCTGGCCTGGCCTGGCCTGGCCTGGCCTGGCCTGGCCTGGCCTGGCCTGGCCTGGCCTGGCCTGGCCTGGCCTGGCCTGGCCTGGCCTGGCCTGGCCTGGCCTGGCCTGGCCTGGCCTGGCCTGGCCTGGCCTGGCCTGGCCTGGCCTGGCCTGGCCTGGCCTGGCCTGGCCTGGCCTGGCCTGGCCTGGCCTGGCCTGGCCTGGCCTGGCCTGGCCTGGCCTGGCCTGGCCTGGCCTGGCCTGGCCTGGCCTGGCCTGGCCTGGCCTGGCCTGGCCTGGCCTGGCCTGGCCTGGCCTGGCCTGGCCTGGCCTGGCCTGGCCTGGCCTGGCCTGGCCCTGGCCTGGCCTGGCCTGGCCTGGCCTGGCCTGGCCTGGCCTGGCCTGGCCTGGCCTGGCCTGGCCTGGCCTGGCCTGGCCTGGCCTGGCCTGGCCTGGCCTGGCCTGGCCTGGCCTGGCCTGGCCTGGCCTGGCCTGGCCTGGCCTGGCCTGGCCTGGCCTGGCCTGGCCTGGCCTGGCCTGGCCTGGCCTGGCCTGGCCTGGCCTGGCCTGGCCTGGCCTGGCCTGGCCTGGCCTGGCCTGGCCTGGCCTGGCCTGGCCTGGCCTGGCCTGGCCTGGCCTGGCCTGGCCTGGCCTGGCCTGGCCTGGCCTGGCCTGGCCTGGCCTGGCCTGGCCTGGCCTGGCCTGGCCTGGCCCTGGCCTGGCCTGGCCTGGCCTGGCCTGGCCTGGCCTGGCCTGGCCTGGCCTGGCCTGGCCTGGCCCTGGCCTGGCCTGGCCTGGCCTGGCCTGGCCTGGCCTGGCCTGGCCTGGCCTGGCCTGGCCTGGCCTGGCCTGGCCTGGCCTGGCCTGGCCTGGCCTGGCCTGGCCTGGCCTGGCCTGGCCTGGCCTGGCCTGGCCTGGCCTGGCCTGGCCTGGCCTGGCCTGGCCTGGCCTGGCCTGGCCTGGCCTGGCCTGGCCTGGCCTGGCCTGGCCTGGCCTGGCCTGGCCTGGCCCTGGCCTGGCCTGGCCTGGCCTGGCCTGGCCTGGCCTGGCCTGGCCTGGCCTGGCCTGGCCTGGCCTGGCCTGGCCTGGCCTGGCCTGGCCTGGCCTGGCCTGGCCTGGCCTGGCCTGGCCTGGCCTGGCCTGGCCTGGCCTGGCCTGGCCTGGCCTGGCCTGGCCTGGCCTGGCCTGGCCTGGCCTGGCCTGGCCTGGCCTGGCCTGGCCTGGCCTGGCCTGGCCTGGCCTGGCCTGGCCTGGCCTGGCCTGGCCTGGCCTGGCCTGGCCTGGCCTGGCCTGGCCTGGCCTGGCCTGGCCTGGCCTGGCCTGGCCTGGCCTGGCCTGGCCTGGCCTGGCCTGGCCTGGCCTGGCCTGGCCTGGCCTGGCCTGGCCTGGCCTGGCCTGGCCTGGCCTGGCCTGGCCTGGCCTGGCCTGGCCTGGCCTGGCCTGGCCTGGCCTGGCCTGGCCTGGCCTGGCCTGGCCTGGCCTGGCCTGGCCTGGCCTGGCCTGGCCTGGCCTGGCCTGGCCTGGCCTGGCCTGGCCTGGCCTGGCCTGGCCTGGCCTGGCCTGGCCTGGCCTGGCCTGGCCTGGCCTGGCCTGGCCTGGCCTGGCCTGGCCTGGCCTGGCCTGGCCTGGCCTGGCCTGGCCTGGCCTGGCCTGGCCTGGCCTGGCCTGGCCTGGCCTGGCCTGGCCTGGCCTGGCCTGGCCTGGCCTGGCCTGGCCTGGCCTGGCCTGGCCTGGCCTGGCCTGGCCTGGCCTGGCCTGGCCTGGCCTGGCCTGGCCTGGCCTGGCCTGGCCTGGCCTGGCCTGGCCTGGCCTGGCCTGGCCTGGCCTGGCCTGGCCTGGCCTGGCCTGGCCTGGCCTGGCCTGGCCTGGCCTGGCCTGGCCTGGCCTGGCCTGGCCTGGCCTGGCCTGGCCTGGCCTGGCCTGGCCTGGCCTGGCCTGGCTGGCCTGGCCTGGCCTGGCCTGGCCTGGCCTGGCCTGGCCTGGCCTGGCCTGGCCTGGCCTGGCCTGGCCTGGCCTGGCCTGGCCTGGCCTGGCCTGGCCTGGCCTGGCCTGGCCTGGCCTGGCCTGGCCTGGCCTGGCCTGGCCTGGCCTGGCCTGGCCTGGCCTGGCCTGGCCTGGCCTGGCCTGGCCTGGCCTGGCCTGGCCTGGCCTGGCCTGGCCTGGCCTGGCCTGGCCTGGCCTGGCCTGGCCTGGCCTGGCCTGGCCTGGCCTGGCCTGGCCTGGCCTGGCCTGGCCTGGCCTGGCCTGGCCTGGCCTGGCCTGGCCTGGCCTGGCCTGGCCTGGCCTGGCCTGGCCTGGCCTGGCCTGGCCTGGCCTGGCCTGGCCTGGCCTGGCCTGGCCTGGCCTGGCCTGGCCTGGCCTGGCCTGGCCTGGCCTGGCCTGGCCTGGCCTGGCCCTGGCCTGGCCTGGCCTGGCCTGGCCTGGCCTGGCCTGGCCTGGCCTGGCCTGGCCTGGCCTGGCCTGGCCTGGCCTGGCCTGGCCTGGCCTGGCCTGGCCTGGCCTGGCCTGGCCTGGCCTGGCCTGGCCTGGCCTGGCCTGGCCTGGCCTGGCCTGGCCTGGCCTGGCCTGGCCTGGCCTGGCCTGGCCTGGCCTGGCCTGGCCTGGCCTGGCCTGGCCTGGCCTGGCCTGGCCTGGCCTGGCCTGGCCCTGGCCTGGCCTGGCCTGGCCTGGCCTGGCCTGGCCTGGCCCTGGCCTGGCCTGGCCTGGCCTGGCCTGGCCTGGCCTGGCCTGGCCTGGCCTGGCCTGGCCTGGCCTGGCCTGGCCTGGCCTGGCCTGGCCTGGCCTGGCCTGGCCTGGCCTGGCCTGGCCTGGCCTGGCCTGGCCTGGCCTGGCCCTGGCCTGGCCCTGGCCTGGCCCTGGCCTGGCCTGGCCTGGCCTGGCCTGGCCTGGCCTGGCCTGGCCCTGGCCTGGCCTGGCCTGGCCCTGGCCTGGCCTGGCCTGGCCTGGCCTGGCCTGGCCTGGCCTGGCCTGGCCTGGCCTGGCCTGGCCTGGCCTGGCCTGGCCTGGCCTGGCCTGGCCTGGCCTGGCCCTGGCCTGGCCTGGCCTGGCCTGGCCTGGCCTGGCCTGGCCTGGCCTGGCCTGGCCTGGCCTGGCCTGGCCTGGCCTGGCCTGGCCCTGGCCTGGCCTGGCCTGGCCTGGCCTGGCCTGGCCTGGCCTGGCCTGGCCTGGCCTGGCCTGGCCTGGCCTGGCCTGGCCTGGCCTGGCCTGGCCTGGCCTGGCCTGGCCTGGCCTGGCCTGGCCTGGCCCTGGCCTGGCCTGGCCTGGCCTGGCCTGGCCTGGCCTGGCCTGGCCTGGCCTGGCCTGGCCTGGCCTGGCCTGGCCTGGCCTGGCCTGGCCTGGCCTGGCCTGGCCTGGCCTGGCCTGGCCTGGCCTGGCCTGGCCTGGCCTGGCCTGGCCTGGCCTGGCCTGGCCTGGCCTGGCCTGGCCTGGCCTGGCCTGGCCTGGCCTGGCCTGGCCTGGCCTGGCCTGGCCTGGCCTGGCCTGGCCTGGCCTGGCCTGGCCTGGCCTGGCCTGGCCTGGCCTGGCCTGGCCTGGCCTGGCCTGGCCTGGCCTGGCCCTGGCCTGGCCTGGCCTGGCCTGGCCCTGGCCTGGCCTGGCCTGGCCTGGCCTGGCCTGGCCTGGCCTGGCCTGGCCTGGCCTGGCCTGGCCTGGCCTGGCCTGGCCTGGCCTGGCCTGGCCTGGCCTGGCCTGGCCTGGCCTGGCCTGGCCTGGCCTGGCCTGGCCTGGCCTGGCCTGGCCTGGCCTGGCCTGGCCTGGCCTGGCCTGGCCCTGGCCTGGCCTGGCCTGGCCTGGCCTGGCCTGGCCTGGCCTGGCCTGGCCTGGCCTGGCCTGGCCTGGCCTGGCCTGGCCTGGCCTGGCCTGGCCTGGCCTGGCCTGGCCTGGCCTGGCCTGGCCTGGCCTGGCCTGGCCTGGCCTGGCCTGGCCTGGCCTGGCCTGGCCTGGCCTGGCCTGGCCTGGCCTGGCCTGGCCTGGCCTGGCCTGGCCTGGCCTGGCCTGGCCTGGCCTGGCCTGGCCTGGCCTGGCCTGGCCTGGCCTGGCCCTGGCCTGGCCTGGCCTGGCCTGGCCTGGCCTGGCCTGGCCTGGCCTGGCCTGGCCTGGCCTGGCCTGGCCTGGCCTGGCCTGGCCTGGCCTGGCCTGGCCTGGCCTGGCCTGGCCTGGCCTGGCCTGGCCTGGCCTGGCCTGGCCTGGCCTGGCCTGGCCTGGCCCTGGCCTGGCCTGGCCTGGCCTGGCCTGGCCTGGCCTGGCCTGGCCTGGCCTGGCCTGGCCTGGCCTGGCCTGGCCTGGCCTGGCCTGGCCTGGCCTGGCCTGGCCTGGCCTGGCCTGGCCTGGCCTGGCCTGGCCTGGCCTGGCCTGGCCTGGCCTGGCCTGGCCTGGCCTGGCCTGGCCTGGCCTGGCCTGGCCTGGCCTGGCCTGGCCTGGCCTGGCCTGGCCTGGCCTGGCCTGGCCTGGCCTGGCCTGGCCTGGCCTGGCCTGGCCTGGCCTGGCCTGGCCTGGCTGGCCTGGCCTGGCCTGGCCTGGCCTGGCCTGGCCTGGCCTGGCCTGGCCTGGCCTGGCCTGGCCTGGCCTGGCCTGGCCTGGCCTGGCCTGGCCTGGCCTGGCCTGGCCTGGCCTGGCCTGGCCTGGCCTGGCCTGGCCTGGCCTGGCCTGGCCTGGCCTGGCCTGGCCTGGCCTGGCCTGGCCTGGCCTGGCCTGGCCTGGCCTGGCCTGGCCTGGCCTGGCCTGGCCTGGCCTGGCCTGGCCTGGCCTGGCCTGGCCTGGCCTGGCCTGGCCTGGCCTGGCCTGGCCTGGCCTGGCCTGGCCTGGCCTGGCCTGGCCTGGCCTGGCCTGGCCTGGCCTGGCCTGGCCCTGGCCTGGCCTGGCCTGGCCTGGCCTGGCCTGGCCTGGCCTGGCCTGGCCTGGCCTGGCCTGGCCTGGCCTGGCCTGGCCTGGCCTGGCCTGGCCTGGCCTGGCCTGGCCTGGCCTGGCCTGGCCTGGCCTGGCCTGGCCTGGCCTGGCCTGGCCTGGCCTGGCCTGGCCTGGCCTGGCCTGGCCTGGCCTGGCCTGGCCTGGCCTGGCCTGGCCTGGCCTGGCCTGGCCTGGCCTGGCCTGGCCTGGCCTGGCCTGGCCTGGCCTGGCCTGGCCTGGCCTGGCCTGGCCTGGCCTGGCCTGGCCTGGCCTGGCCTGGCCTGGCCTGGCCTGGCCTGGCCTGGCCTGGCCTGGCCTGGCCTGGCCTGGCCTGGCCTGGCCTGGCCTGGCCTGGCCTGGCCTGGCCTGGCCTGGCCTGGCCTGGCCTGGCCTGGCCTGGCCTGGCCTGGCCTGGCCTGGCCTGGCCTGGCCTGGCCTGGCCTGGCCTGGCCTGGCCTGGCCTGGCCTGGCCTGGCCTGGCCTGGCCTGGCCTGGCCTGGCCTGGCCTGGCCTGGCCTGGCCTGGCCTGGCCTGGCCTGGCCTGGCCTGGCCTGGCCTGGCCTGGCCTGGCCTGGCCTGGCCTGGCCTGGCCTGGCCTGGCCTGGCCTGGCCTGGCCTGGCCTGGCCTGGCCTGGCCTGGCCTGGCCTGGCCTGGCCTGGCCTGGCCTGGCCTGGCCTGGCCTGGCCTGGCCTGGCCTGGCCTGGCCTGGCCTGGCCTGGCCTGGCCTGGCCTGGCCTGGCCTGGCCTGGCCTGGCCTGGCCTGGCCTGGCCTGGCCCTGGCCTGGCCTGGCCTGGCCTGGCCTGGCCTGGCCTGGCCTGGCCTGGCCTGGCCTGGCCTGGCCTGGCCTGGCCTGGCCTGGCCTGGCCTGGCCTGGCCTGGCCTGGCCTGGCCTGGCCTGGCCTGGCCTGGCCTGGCCTGGCCTGGCCTGGCCTGGCCTGGCCTGGCCTGGCCTGGCCTGGCCTGGCCTGGCCTGGCCTGGCCTGGCCTGGCCTGGCCTGGCCTGGCCTGGCCTGGCCTGGCCTGGCCTGGCCTGGCCTGGCCTGGCCTGGCCTGGCCTGGCCTGGCCTGGCCTGGCCTGGCCTGGCCTGGCCTGGCCTGGCCTGGCCTGGCCTGGCCTGGCCTGGCCTGGCCTGGCCTGGCCTGGCCTGGCCTGGCCTGGCCTGGCCTGGCCTGGCCTGGCCTGGCCTGGCCTGGCCTGGCCTGGCCTGGCCTGGCCTGGCCTGGCCTGGCCTGGCCTGGCCTGGCCTGGCCTGGCCTGGCCTGGCCTGGCCTGGCCTGGCCTGGCCTGGCCTGGCCTGGCCTGGCCTGGCCTGGCCTGGCCTGGCCTGGCCTGGCCTGGCCTGGCCTGGCCTGGCCTGGCCTGGCCTGGCCTGGCCTGGCCTGGCCTGGCCTGGCCTGGCCTGGCCTGGCCTGGCCTGGCCTGGCCTGGCCTGGCCTGGCCTGGCCTGGCCTGGCCTGGCCTGGCCTGGCCTGGCCTGGCCTGGCCTGGCCTGGCCTGGCCTGGCCTGGCCTGGCCTGGCCTGGCCTGGCCTGGCCTGGCCTGGCCTGGCCTGGCCTGGCCTGGCCTGGCCTGGCCTGGCCTGGCCTGGCCTGGCCTGGCCTGGCCTGGCCTGGCCTGGCCTGGCCTGGCCTGGCCTGGCCTGGCCTGGCCTGGCCTGGCCTGGCCTGGCCTGGCCTGGCCTGGCCTGGCCTGGCCTGGCCTGGCCTGGCCTGGCCTGGCCTGGCCTGGCCTGGCCTGGCCTGGCCTGGCCTGGCCTGGCCTGGCCTGGCCTGGCCTGGCCTGGCCTGGCCTGGCCTGGCCTGGCCTGGCCTGGCCTGGCCTGGCCTGGCCTGGCCTGGCCTGGCCTGGCCTGGCCTGGCCTGGCCTGGCCTGGCCTGGCCTGGCCTGGCCTGGCCTGGCCTGGCCTGGCCTGGCCTGGCCTGGCCTGGCCTGGCCTGGCCTGGCCTGGCCTGGCCTGGCCTGGCCTGGCCTGGCCTGGCCTGGCCTGGCCTGGCCTGGCCTGGCCTGGCCTGGCCTGGCCTGGCCTGGCCTGGCCTGGCCTGGCCTGGCCTGGCCTGGCCTGGCCTGGCCTGGCCTGGCCTGGCCTGGCCTGGCCTGGCCTGGCCTGGCCCTGGCCTGGCCTGGCCTGGCCTGGCCTGGCCTGGCCTGGCCTGGCCTGGCCTGGCCTGGCCTGGCCTGGCCTGGCCTGGCCTGGCCTGGCCTGGCCTGGCCTGGCCTGGCCTGGCCTGGCCTGGCCTGGCCTGGCCTGGCCCTGGCCTGGCCTGGCCTGGCCTGGCCTGGCCTGGCCTGGCCTGGCCTGGCCTGGCCTGGCCTGGCCTGGCCTGGCCTGGCCTGGCCTGGCCTGGCCTGGCCTGGCCTGGCCTGGCCCTGGCCTGGCCTGGCCTGGCCTGGCCTGGCCTGGCCTGGCCTGGCCTGGCCTGGCCTGGCCTGGCCTGGCCTGGCCTGGCCTGGCCTGGCCTGGCCTGGCCTGGCCTGGCCTGGCCTGGCCTGGCCTGGCCTGGCCTGGCCTGGCCTGGCCTGGCCTGGCCTGGCCTGGCCTGGCCTGGCCTGGCCCTGGCCTGGCCTGGCCTGGCCTGGCCTGGCCTGGCCTGGCCTGGCCTGGCCTGGCCTGGCCTGGCCTGGCCTGGCCTGGCCTGGCCTGGCCTGGCCTGGCCTGGCCTGGCCTGGCCTGGCCTGGCCTGGTTAATTAATTAATTAATTAATTAATTAAAATTAATTAATTAATTAATTAATTAATTAATTAAAATTAATTAATTAATTAATTAATTAATTAATTAATTAATTAATAATTAATTAAATAATTAATTAATTAATTAATTAATTAATTAATTAATTATTTTTTTAATTAATTATTAATTAATTAATAATTAATTAATTAATTATTAATTAATTAATTAATTAATTATTAATTAATTAATAATTAATTAAATAATTAATTAATTAATTAATTAATTAATTATTTAATTAATTATTAATTAATTAATTAATTTATTCATTCATTAATTAATTATTTAATTATTAATTAATTAATTATTTATTTAATTAATTAATTAAAATTAATTAATTTATTTATTTATTAATTAATTAATTATTAATTAATTAATTAATTAATTAATTGTTAATTAATTAATAATTAATTAATTAATTAATTAATTAATTAATTATTAATTAATTAATTTTAATTAATTAATTATATAATTAATTAATTAATTAATTAATTAATTATTTAATTATTTAATAATAAATTAATTTATTTAATAATTAATTAATTAATTAATTAATTAATTAATAATTAATTAATTAATTAATTAATTATAAGTAAATTAATTAATTAATTAATTAATTATTAATTAATTAATTAATTAATTAATAATTAATTGATAAATTAATTAATTAATTATTAATTAATTAATTAATTAATTAATTAATTAATTAATTGAAAATTAATTAATTAATTAATTAATTAATTTTAATTAATTAATTAATTAATTAATTAATTAATTAATTAATTAATTAATTAGGTTAGGTTAGGTTAGGTTAGGTTAGGTTAAGTTAGGTTAGGTTAGGTTAGGTTAGGTTAGGTTAGGTTAGGTTAAGTTAGGTTAGGTTAGGTTAGGTTAGGTTAGGTTAGGTTAAGTTAGGTTAGGTTAGGTTAGGTTAGGTTAGGTTAGGTTAAGTTAGGTTAGGTTAATTAATTAATTAATTAATTAATTAATTAATTAATAATTAATTAATTAATTAATTAATTAATTAATAATTAATTATTTAAATAATTAATTAATTATTAATTAATTAATTAATTAATTATTAATTTAATTAATTAATTATTAAATTAATTAATTAAATTAATAAATTAATTAATTAATTAATTATTTAATTAATAAATAAATAATTAATTAATTAATTATTAATTAATTAATTATTAATTAATTAATTATTAATTAATTAATTAATTAATTAATTAATTAATTAATAATTAATTAATTAATTAATTAATTAATTAATTTTAATTAATTAATTAACTAATAATTAATTAATTAATTAATTAATTAATTAATAATTAATTAATTAATAATTAATTAATTAATTAATTAATTATTAATTAAATAATTTATTAATTTATTTATTTATTAATTTAATTAATTAATTTATTAATTAATTAAATTATTAATTATTAATTAATTAATTAATTAATTAATTAATAATTAATTAATTAATTAATTAATAATTAAATAATTACTTAATTAATTTTATTTAATTTATTAAATAATTAATTAATTAATTAATTAATTAATTAATTAAAAATTAATTAATTAATTAATTAATTAATTATTAATAATTAATTAATTAATTAATTAATTAATTAAAATTAATTAATTAATAAATTAATTAATTAATTATTTAATAATTAATTAATTAATTAATTAATTAATTATTTAATAATTAATAAATCAATTAATTAATTAATTAATTATTAATTAATTAATTAATTAATTAATTAATTAATAATTAATTAATTAATTAATTAATTAATTATTAATTAATTAATTTAATTAATTAATTGAAATTAATTAATTGAAATTAATTAATTAATTATAATTAATTAATTATAAGTAATTAATTAATTAATTAATTAATTAATTAATTAATTAATTAGGTTAGGTTAGGTTAGGTTAGGTTAGGTTAGGTTAGGTTAAGTTAGGTTAGGTTAGGTTATGTTAGGCTAGGTTAGGTTAGGTTAGGTTAGGTTAGGTTAGGTTAAGTTAGGTTAGGTTAGGTTAAATTAGGTTAGGTTAATTAATTAATTAATTAATTAATTAATTAATTAATTATTTAATTAATTAATTAATTAATTAATTAATTAATTAATTAATAATTAATTATTTAATTAATTAATTAATTATTAATTAATTAATTAATTAATTATTAATTTAATTAATTAATTATTAAATTAATTAATTAAATTAATAAATAAATAAATAAATAAATTATTTAATTAATAAATAAATAATTAATTAATTAATTATTAATTAATTAATTATTAATTAATTAATTAATTAATTAATTAATTAATTATTAATTAATTAATTAATTAATAATTAATTAATTAATTAATTAATTAATTAATTTTAATTAATTAATTAACTATTAATTAATTAATTAATTAATTAATTAATTAATAATTAATTAATTAATAATTAATTAATTAATTAATTAATTATTAATTAAATAATTTATTTATTTATTTATTTATTAATTTAATTAATTAATTTATTAATTAATTAAATAATTAATTATTAATTAATTAATTAATTAATTAATTAATTAATAATTAATTAATTAAATAATTAATAATTAATTAATTAATTAATTAATAATTAAATAATTAATTAATTAATTTTAATTAATTTATTAAATAATTAATTAATTAATTAATTATTTAAAAATTAATTAATTAATTAATTAATTAATTAATTAATAATTAATTAATTAATTAATTAATTATTTAATAATTAATAAATCAATTAATTAATTAATTAATTATTAATTAATTAATTAATTAATTATTAATTAATTAATTAATTGATTAATTAATTATCTATTTATTTATTAATTAAATAATTAATTATTAATTAATTAATTAATTAATTAATTATTAATTAATTAATTAATTAATTAATTTTAATTAATTAATTAATTAATTAATAACGATAACGATAACTATAACGGTATAGTTATCGTTATTGTTATCGGTATCGGTATCGTTATCGTTATCATTATCGGTATCGTTATCGTTATCGTTATCGTTATCGTTATCGATATCATCGTCATCGTCATCGTCATCGTTATCGTTATCGTTATCGGTATCGTTAGGTTAGGTTAGGTTAGGTTAGGTTAGGTTAAGTTAGGTTAGGTTAGGTTAGGTTAGGTTAGGTTAGGTTAGGTTAGGTTAGGTTAGGTTAGGTTAGGTTAGGTTAGGTTAGGTTAAGTTAGGTTAGGTTAGGTTAGGTTAGGTTAGGTTAGGTTAGGTTAGGTTAAGTTAGGTTAGGTTAGGTTAATTAATTAATTAATTAATTAATTAATTAATTAATAATTAATTAATTAATTAATTAATTAATAATTAATTATTTAATTAATTAATTAATTATTAATTAATTAATTAATTAATTATTAATTTAATTAATTAATTATTAAATTAATTAATTAAATTAATAAATTAATTAATTAATTAATTATTTAATTAATAAATAAATAATTAATTAATTAATTATTAATTAATTAATTATTAATTAATTAATTAATTAATTAATTAATTAATTATTAATTAATTAATTAATAATTAATTAATTAATTAATTAATTAATTAATTTTAATTAATTCATTAACTATTAATTAATTAATTAATTAATTAATTAATAATTAATTAATTAATTAATTATTAATTAAATAATTTATTAATTTATTTATTTATTAATTTAATTAATTAATTTATTAATTAATTAAATTATTAATTATTAATTAATTAATTAATTAAAAAATTAATTAATTAATAATTAATTAATTAATTAATTAATAATTAAATAATTACTTAATTAATTTTATTTAATTTATTAAATAATTAATTAATTAATTAATTAATTAATTAATTAAAAATTAATTAATTAATTAATTAATTAATTAATTAATAATTAATTATTTAATAATTAATTAAAATTAATTAATTAATAAATAAATAAATTAATTATTTAATAATTAATTAATTAATTAATTAATTATTTAATAATTAATAAATCAATTAATTAATTAATTAATTATTAATTAATTAATTAATTAATTAATTAATTAATAATTAATTAATTAATTAATTAATTAATTATTAATTAATTAATTTAATTAATTAATTGAAATTAATTAATTGAAATTAATTAATTAATTATAATTAATTAATTATAATTAATTAATTAATTAATTAATTAATTAATTAATTAGGTTAGGTTAGGTTAGGTTAGGTTAGGTTAGGTTAGGTTAAGTTAGGTTAGGTTAGGTTAGGTTAGGTTAGGTTAGGTTAGGCTAGGTTAGGTTAGGCTAGGTTAGGTTAGGTTAGGTTAGGTTAGGTTAGGTTAAGTTAGGTTAGGTTAGGTTAGGTTAGGTTAAATTAGGTTAGGTTAATTAATTAATTAATTTATTTATTAATTAATTAATTATTAATTAATTAATTAATTAATTAATTAATTAATAATTAATTATTTAATTAATTAATCAATTATTAATTAATTAATTAATTAATTATTTATTTAATTAATTAATTATTAAATTAATTAATTAAATTAATAAATAAATTAATTAATTAATTATTTAATTAATAAATAATTAATTAATTAATTAATTATTAATTAATTAATTATTAATTAATTAATTAATTAATTAATTAATTAATTATTAATTAATTAATTAATTATTAATTAATTAATTAATTAATTAATTAATTAATTAATTTTAATTAATTAATTAACTATTAATTAATTAATTAATTAATTAATTAATTAATAATTAATTAATTAATAATTAATTAATTAATTAATTAATTATTAATTAAATAATTTATTGATTTATTTATTTATTAATTTAATTAATTAATTTATTAATTAATTAAATTATTAATTATTAATTAATTAATTAATTAATTAATTAATTAATAATTAATTAATTAAATAATTAATAATTAATTAATTAATTAATTAATAATTAAATAATTAATTAATTAATTTTAATTAATTAATTAATTAATTATTTAAAAATTAATTAATTAATTAATTAATTAATTAATTAATAATTAATTAATTAATTATTTAATAATTAATAAATCAATTAATTAATTAATTAATTATTAATTAATTAATTAATTAATTATTAATTAATTAATTAATTGATTAATTAATTATCTATTTATTTATTAATTAAATAATTAATTATTAATTAATTAATTAATTAATTAATTATTAATTAATTAATTAATTAATTAATTTTAATTAATTAATTAATTAATTAATAACGATAACGATAACTATAACGTTATAGTTATCGTTATTGTTATCGGTATCGGTATCGGTATCGTTATCGTTATCATTATCGTTATCGTTATCGTTATCGTTATCGTTATCGTTATCGATATCATCGTCATCGTCATCGTCATCGTTATCGTTATCGTTATCGTTATCGTTATCGGTATCGTTAGGTTAGGTTAGGTTAGGTTAGGTTAGGTTAGGTTAGGTTAGGTTAGGTTAGGTTAGGTTAGGTTAGGTTAGGTTAGGTTAGGTTAGGTTAGGTTAGGTTAAGTTAAGTTAAGTTAAGTTAAGTTAAGTTAAGTTAAGTTAAGTTAAGTTAAGTTAAGTTAAGTTAAGTTAAGTTAAGTTAAGTTAAGTTAAGTTAAGTTAAGTTAAGTTAAGTTAAGTTAAGTTAAGTTAAGTTAAGTTAAGTTAAGTTAAGTTAAGTTAAGTTAAGTTAAGTTAAGTTAAGTTAAGTTAAGTTAAGTTAAGTTAAGTTAGGTTAGGTTAGGTTAGGTTAGGTTAGGTTAGGTTAGGTTAAGTTAGGTTAGGTTAGGTTAGGTTAGGTTAGGTTAGGTTAAGTTAGGTTAGGTTAGGTTAGGTTAGGTTAGGTCAGGTTAGGTTAGGTTAGGTTAAGCGGTTGGAATAGGTTAGCTTAGGTTAACCCTTTAAGGACCAAATTTATATCTACGTGTAGGAAAAATTTGATAATGATTAAAATCAATTGATTGTATCGAACTTCATTGAAAGAAACCTTAAGTTTCTACAAAACACATTTCTATAATATATTAATGTATTGGTTCAAAAATGGACCATTGGTCATTTTGACCTTGGAAAACCAATTTATTTCAGAAATGAATTTTTACATTGTTGTGCCTCTATAATCCTTATAAAATAACAAAACTTTTCTACAGATAACTTGTAAGCAATAGACAATACAGTATACAATACACAGCCATTTAGAATTGATGTTTTGATTGTGTTTTTCTTTACAGAAAGTACCTATTTTGTGTGAAACTCAAATGAAGCAATTTTTCTTTATTTAAGCAAAGTGCAACATTGCATTTGCAGCAGTATGTGTAGTGCTGGAAAATTAATTATGTATATTTCTACTTTTTTTCCTAGATTAAGGCCCGTGTAATGTGCGGGGATGACCAGAGTCTCAGTACCATGTGACTAACCCCCCCCCCTTCCCCTCCTCTCCTCAGTGTCCTTTTGTCCTTGCTTTCCTCCCCCCCTCTCAGCGTCACTGTGTTGACCACTTCTATAACAAAATTTACCCCGTGAATAAACGTAATTTCTCTTGCTTGGCCAGGTTATAGAGGCGAATTTTTCACCTAATCCCAGAGAATGGGGAGCCCTTAATACGATAAAATTAATTCTATAATGGTAAGGTCTTAAACCAGCTCAAACAAATCCCAGATAATTACGCCGCGCCAATGAGGTTGACGAATCTAATTAGTCTTCTTTGCTTCGCCGTCCTGTTACCCCTGTTGCTACGCAAGCCAGGAAGAGATACCAGACTTTGACTAATTCCCCAATTGATTTCAAAAGTCCATTGAATTAAACTTCTTAAAGTAACAACTTTAAAGTAAACAGTAACTTAATTATTCATATTTTTCATCCCTGAACTCACAACCTAGTCGCCCCCCCCCCACTAAAAACAAAATTATAACTCTTAATAAATTTCCCCATTGGAAACCTTTATCCTTAGTTTCCCGCCGATTTCCTCACAAGCAAAGTCAGTCTCTCTCGGATTCTCCTCAGACCCTCTCGGATTCTCCTCAGATATTCCTGTTGATAAACGGTTTTCTGAGTGGATAGATATTCGCATTTTTTCGTTCTTTTTTGTTGGTTTTCTCCATGGGACTAGTGAAACCACCTGGTTCGAGATCACCGTGTGAGACTGTCCTCAGGTCTATACGTACTTTTTGGGTATATATTTGTTATTTATTTATTTATTCTCTGGTCTCCCCCACAACTCAGTAGTCGCGAAAATATCTCCATCGTAGTTTTTATGTAATTGAAGAATACGCTACCATTTATTTTGTATTTCTGAATTCCTTTCTTTTTATTATTATTATTCGGTTTATTCCATTATCAATTAAAAATCTATAAAAGTGTCAATATTTGTATTTCTTTTAATCCAGTGATAGGATTTGTAATTATCGTGTGCCACAAGGGAACATCACACCCCTTAGAGGGCACTAAATATGTGTTTGGCCTTCCTTTACAATTTGGTAGCTTGCAATGAGGTCTTTCCTTCGTCTCAACAATCTTGGGCCAGTGGCCAATTCCATCTTTTGTGATGTCAACACTTGGAATTGGTTTTGTTGCATGACCTCTCTTTTTTTTTTCCTCGTGCTCTGTCTCAAGACTGCTGGAGCGTGGTCTTCCCACACCGGGTCTTTTCAGGGGGTCTTTGTTTTGGCGTAGGAGAGAATATGCCACCTTCAACTTGAATGCCTGCAACTGAAGTTGCGATTTTTTTGACACCCCTATTGCACTAGCCTCCCTCCTGTAGAGAAGCCATGAATTTACTATTGTGACATCAACAAAGTGGAAAACAAGTTTATGGTAGTACTTGTGAGACCTTATGTGGATTCTATATAAGGCAATCAACGAATCCAGAAGATCAACCCCTCCCATTTCCTCATTATAGGTTTTGACTATTTTGGGGCAAGGAATTTCAACAATCTCCTTCCTTTTCTTGTCATTTTTTTTTTTTTTTTTTTTTTTTATGTAGGAAGGATACTGGCCAAGGGCAACAAAAATCTAATAAAAAAAAATGCCCACTGAAATGCCAGTCCCTAAAAGGGTCAAAGCAGTGGTCAAAAATTGGTGGATAAGTGTCCTGAAACCTCCCTCTTGAAGGAATTCAAGTCATAGGAAGGTGGAAATACAGAAGCAGGCAAGGAGTTCCAGAGTTTACCAGAGAAAGGGATGAATGATTGAGAATACTGGTTAACTCTTGCGTTAGAGAGGTGGACAGAATAGGAGTGAGAGAAAGAAGAAAGTCTTGTGCAGCGAGGCCGCGGAAGGAGGGGAGGCATGCAGTTAGCAAGATCAGAAGAGCAGTTAGCATGAAAATAGTGGTAGAAGACAGCTAGAGATGCAACATTGCAGCGGTGAGAGAGAGGCTGAAGACAGTCAGTTAGAGGAGAGGAGTTGATGAGACGAAAAGCTTTTGATTCCACCCTGTCTAGAACAGCAGTATGAGTGGAACCCCCCCAGACATGTGAAGCATACTCCATACATGGACGGATAAGGCCCTTGTACAGAGTTAGCAGCTGGGGGGGTGAGAAAAACTGGCGGAGACGTCTCAGAACACCTAACTTCATAGAAGCTGTTTTAGCTAGAGATGAGATGTGAAGTTTCCAGTTCAGATTATAAGTAAAGGACAGACCGAGGATGTTCAGTGTAGAAGAGGGGGACAGTTGAGTGTCATTGAAGAAGAGGGGATAGTTGTCTGGAAGATTGTGTCGAGTTGATAGATGGAGGAATTGAGTTTTTGAGGCATTGAACAATACCAAGTTTGCTCTGCCCCAATCAGAAATTTTAGAAAGATCAAAAGTCAGGCGTTCTGTGGCTTCCCTGCGTGATATGTTTACCTCCTGAAGGGTTGGACGTCTATGAAAAGACGTGGAAAAGTGCAGGGTGGTATCATCAGCATAGGAGTGGATAGGACAAGAAGTTTGGTTTAGAAGATCATTAATGAATAATAAGAAGAGAGTGGGTGACAGGACAGAACCCTGAGGAACACCACTGTTAATAGATTTAGAAGAAGAACAGTGACCGTCTACCACAGCAGCAATAGAACGGTCAGAAAGGAAACTTGAGATGAAGTTACAGAGAGAAGGATAGAAACCGTAGGAGGGTAGTTTGGAAATCAAAGCTTTGTGCCAGACTCTATCAAAGGCTTTTGATATGTCCAAGGCAACAGCTAAAGTTTCACCAAAGTCTCTAAAAGAGGATGACCAAGACTCAGTAAGGAAAGCCAGAAGATCACCAGTAGAGCGGCCTTGACGGAACCCATACTGGCGATCAGATAGAAGGTTGTCAAGTGATAGATGTTGAAGAATCTTCCTGTTGAGGATAGATTCAAAAACTTTAGATAAGCAGGAAATTAAAGCAATAGGACGGTAGTTTGAGGGATTAGAGCGGTCACCCTTTTTAGGAACAGGTTGAATGTAGGCAAACTTCCAGCAAGAAGGAAAGGTAGATGTTGACAGACAGAGCTGAAAGAGTTTGACTAGGCAAGGTGCAAGCACGGAGGCACAGTTTCGGAGAACAATAGGAGGGACCCCATCAGGTCCGTAAGCCTTCCGAGGGTTTAGGCTAACGAGGGCATGGAAAACATCATTACGAAGAATTTTAATACGAGGCATGAAGTAGTCAGAGGGTGGAGGAGAGGGAGGAACAAGCCCAGAATCGTCCAAGGTAGAGTTTTTAGCAAAGGTTTGAGCAAAGAGTTCAGCTTTAGAAATAGATGTGATAGCAGTGGTGCCATCTGGTTGAAGTAGAGGAGGGAAAGAAGAAGAAGCAAAGTTATTGGAGATATTTTTGGCTAGATGCCAGAAATCACGAGGGGAGTTAGATCTTGAAAGGTTTTGACATTTTCTGTTAATGAAGGAGTTTTTGGCTAGTTGGAGAACAGACTTGGCATGGTTCCGGGCAGAAATATAAAGTGCGTGAGATTCTGGTGAAGGAAGGCTTAAGTACCTTTTGTGGGCCACCTCTCTATCATGTATAGCACGAGAACAAGCTGTGTTAAACCAAGGTTTAGAAGGTTTAGGACGAGAAAAAGAGTGAGGAATGTACGCCTCCATGCCAGACACTATCACCTCTGTTATGCGCTCGGCACATAAAGACGGGTCTCTGACACGGAAGCAGTAGTCATTCCAAGGAAAATCGGCAAAATACCGCCTCAGGTCCCCCCAACTAGCAGAGGCAAAACGCCAGAGGCACCTTCGCTTAGGGGGATCCTGAGGAGGGATTGGAGTGATAGGACAAGATAAAGATATGAGATTGTGATCGGAGGAGCCCAACGGAGAAGAAAGGGTGACAGCATAAGCGGAAGGATTAGAGGTCAGGAAAAGGTCAAGAATGTTGGGCGTATCTCCAAGACGGTCAGGAATACGAGTAGGGTGTTGCACCAATTGCTCTAGGTCATGGAGGATAGCAAAGTTGTAGGCTAGTTCACCAGGATGGTCAGTGAAGGGAGAGGAAAGCCAAAGCTGGTGGTGAACATTGAAGTCTCCAAGAATGGAGATCTCTGCAAAAGGGAAGAGGGTCAGAATGTGCTCCACTTTGGAAGTTAAGTAGTCAAAGAATTTCTTATAGTCAGAGGAGTTAGGAGAGAGGTATACAGCACAGATAAATTTAGTATGAGAATGACTCTGTAGTCGTAGCCAGATGGTGGAAAACTCGGAAGATTCAAGAGCGTGGGCACGAGAGCAGGTTAAGTCATTGCGCACGTAAACGCAGCATCCAGCTTTGGATCGAAAATGAGGATAGAGAAAGTAGGAGGGAACAGAAAAGGGGCTACTGTCAGTTGCCTCAGACACCTGAGTTTCAGTGAGGAAAAGAAGATGAGGTTTAGAAGAGGAGAGGTGGTGTTCTACAGATTGAAAATTAGATCTTAGACCGCGAATGTTGCACAAGTTAATGAAGAAAAAGTTGAGGGGGGTGTCAAGACACTTAGGGTCGTCGACGGAAAGGCAGTCCGACCTGGGGACATTTATGGTCCCCTCCCCAGATGGGGACTCCGAGGCTGGTGTAGGAGTCGCCATGATTTTAAAATTTTTGGAGTGAAGGGTGTGTGTGTTATTAGGTGCTTGTAGTTTTGTGTGGAGGAAGAGAGTTGTCTTTAGAGGGCAGGCTGTGACTACCCCCTTGTGTTGTGAGACACAAAGGGAAACGTTCAGTGAGGTCACAGCTGGGTTTAATGATAAGTTCACAGCACCCCCTGAACAGTGTTTTAGACCTCACTGGGAGTAATTATCGTTTCGGCAGGTGTCTACTGCCTCCTCCTCTTACATGTTCCCAAAGGTTGAGCAGATGAAAAGCTTGTGAGGAGAGTCACACGACGATTGTCTACCCATTTCATTGCACGTAACTCTACTCCATCGTAAGTTGTGCTTACCTCTACATGAGACCCCCTTTGCTTTTTCAACATTTCCTTATCTGTAGGCAGAACATTTCCTATCCCTTTCAGTCTGTTTTGTCTCACAGTACCCAGAGAGTAGATCTGCTTCGTTGCTAAATGAGCCATTAGTTTAGGAGATGTGAACCAATTGTCATGGTATAACAAATGGTTTGCATTTACTGGGATTGTGCGCGCCAACTGCAGAACTATATTGGATGATGGACCCAGATCCGGTTCACCTTGGACTGGCTTTAGGGACCCATCATAAACATGCAAGTCATTCAAGATCCCAGAGGTATCACACAAAGCAAATACCTTGAAACCCCATTTGTGTGGTTTGGATGGGATGTACTGCTTTAGGTAAGAATTTCCTTTCAAGGGAACAATCATTTCATCAATGCAGCACATTTGTTGCATTGGGATGCTGCGAAATTTTGATTGCAAATGGTCAAGTACTGGGCGAACCTTGAAAAGCCTGTCAGCATTGGGACCAGTCCTGTCAGGTGCCTGAGTGTTGTCATTGAAATGTAGAGAGCTTTTTATTTCTTCCCATCGCCTTCTACTGAAAACTTTGGATACGGAATCGAATTCCAGCACCCCACTCCAATAAAGCCTAGTGTTAGATATTTTGAACAAGGACATAAGAAAGACAGTCCCTAGAAATTGTTCCAACTCATCTTTATCCAGCTTCAGAGGCTTGTTTACATTTTGTTGTGTTGCATACAAATTGCTTTGTGTCACAATCAACTTTAAACCTGCCTCCGTAGAACTGTGACGTGTCCATATCTGAGGAAACAGAATGACCCACTGGTACATTTTTGAACCATTTAAAAACACCTTTTTACATTACAGTAATATAATCCAAAGTCAGGCCAACATTATAAACACATTCTACTGAATATATGGGATATATCATAATTTTTGTAGTGACCTGGCTTACCTATGAGTCGTCCAAAAAAATCATTGAAAACGGAGGATCAGTCACTACGTCCTCCCCCTCTGGTGGTCACGAGTCAACTGCTGTTACACAGAAACGAGAGCTTTTTTTCCACATATCGTGTGAGTGATGTTTTCTGATGTGGTGCAAAAATGTACCACCGGACGGACACGCCTCTACGAGGGAATTTCATCCAAGGAAAAGCACGCTTTTGAAGTGGTTCATAATTGTTCCAATGGTCCTTATAGGGTTAAGCGGTTGGGTTGGGTTAGGTTAGATTAACACGTTTACCGCCGTATGTACCACCGATGGTACATTTCGTACCTTCAGTAACCGCCACATGTACCACCGGTGGTACATTAATGAGTTTTTTTTTCCTTCCTTTTCAATCAGTATTTCTAACAATACAATAATTAATAATTAATCCCTGTCAATTATGCAATCAACACTGTGAATTTGATGGTCTGAATTCAGGGTGAGTAGTTTTTCCTTTAACTTTGCTGTCACGCCAGCCTTTCTACCAACCATTTGAGATGCTCCATCTGTTGTCAGACTCACAGTTTTCTTCCAGTCAACACCTATCCTATCAAGTGCACCAGTCAAACTCACAAATATATCATCCCCTGTTGTTGTTCCTTTCATTGGTACTAATTCCACAAATTCTTCACTTACCTGCATATTTTCATCAACACCACGTATGAACACTGCTGCTAGTTGAGCTATGTCAGTAATGTCTGTACTTTCATCGATTGCTACAGAAAATGCTACAAATTTAGCAACTTTTTCTTTGAGCTGACTATTAAGATTTTCTGACAGTTCATTTACTCTTTCTGCAACTGTATTTCTTGAAAGGCTTATGTTTGCAAATGATCTACGTTTTTCAGGGCAAATATCTTCTGCGGCCGTCGTCGTGCATTTCTTTATAAAGTCCCCTTCTGAAAATGGTTTCGATGACGCAGCTATTTCCCGTGCAATCCTATAACTTGCCCGTACTGCAGTGTCGCTGGCTTCGTGAACACGCTGATACACTGACTGCTGCCTTTTGAGAGACTGTTCTAGCGTCTTTACTTTTTCTTCGCAAAGTTTTCCACTATACACATCATACTTTGAAGCATGAGTGCTTGTGTAATGTCGCCGAATGTTATATTCTTTTGACACCGCTATAATTTGGTTGCAAATCAAACAAGTTGGTTTTCCATTCACTTCAGCAAAAAATAAAGATATTTTCCACTTTTCCTGCATCACACGATGTTCTTCAGTAACTGTTCGCTTCTTGGAAATCATGATGAGATGATGTGCAGTAAGAGTCGCGCCAAAATCTGACGCTGTGACGCTCTCGAAGGACAAAGCAGGACTCGAGTCGGAGGCCGATTCTCGGTGAGACGGAGGAATGACGAGTTATGGTCACGTCTAACACGTGTATATTACGGAGCAGGGCCCGTACGACTACGTGTATTCTCGTCACCTGTAGTCACTGGCTTTGGAACGCAGTCCACGAGACGAAATGGTCACATGATTTACGTAAAAATATATGAGAATAATTCGTTCACTACAAAACACGATAGAAAACTTGAAGCAGATGGTAAAGTTCCTGCTGGTGACATTGTGTTTGCAATCACTTACTTTAATTAAGAAAAATACTTTTAACAATAACACACACACACACACACACACACACACAGAGAGAGAGAGAGAGAGAGAGAGAGAGAGAGAGAGAGAGAGAATGTTGGCGGGTGGCGGCGAGCCGGACACACACACACACACACACACTTGACGAGGTTGGGAGTTACTATACCACAGAGGAACGTCACCGCCCAAAAAATATAATAGTATCTTTATATCTTTATATAATGACTTTAAAATGCAAAGGGCTGGCTGGCTTAATCATTCCTGTAAAAAGACCAACTGTAAGACTGAAATATGAGACGTGCCGCGGGCCGCACGTAGTAGTGTGGCGGGCCGCATGCGGTCATTTCGGATATCAATTAGTTCCTCTTCTTCGTGAGTGCTAAGTTGAGGCTTGTGTAAGGGATCGAGCACCAATGGATTTCTCAGCCAATCATAACTTTCAGTAGATATATTTGAAAAGTATTTTTCAATGCTCCTTTCTAGACTTGTAAGGTGGTCTGTAATGAGTGGAACAATGTCTGTGTTGTTTGCTGCAGCAGTCTTTTGAAACATGTCAATATTACCTTCACTTGACCTGTCTTTCCAAACCTTGATTTTTTCTTTCATTGACTGCATTTTATCAGTGCATGTTAACATATTTTCATTTCTCCCTTGCATACTTAAATTCACCTTGTTCAAATGCTCAAATATATCTGCCAAATAACATAATTTTGCATTCCAAATTTCGTCGGCCAGTAATTCGCAGAATTCTGTTTTCTCTTCCAGAGCAAAGAAAAGAAGAATTTCCTCTCTTAGTTCATGCACACGGGATAACGCTCTGCCTCTTGACAATGACCGAACTTCCGTGTGGAGGAGAAGACCTTCGTGGGCAGATCCCATTTCTTCGCAAAGACTGGAAAATAATCTTGACTGCTTTGGTCTACTTTGAATAAAGTTCACCATTTTCACGACATTATCAAGAACAAATTTTAAATCTTGTCCAAGTGGTTTAGCAACAAGAGCTTCACGGTGCAAGAAACAATGTGTGGTAATCAGAAATGGATTTTCCTTCTTCACTAAAGACACAAAACCCTTTACTGACCCCACCATTGATGGACAACCACCTGTGCAAATTCCTACACATAATTTCCATTTAAGTCCATTTCTACCAAATATTCTGTCACTGTAGAAAATATTTCCTGTCCTGTTGTTTGACTTAGTTCTTTGCAGCACAAGAATTGCTCGGTTATTTTCTTATCATCAATGAAACGCATCAACACAAGTAACTGAGGTTTCCCTCCAATATCTGTTGATTCGTCCGCTTGTAAGGCAAACGTTTTATCTTTCACCAGTTCGCACACACTTTTCTCAATGTCAGATGACATATCCTTGATTCGTCTGCCAATCGTATCGTTTGAGAGAGGAATTTTTTTCACTTCTTTTTCAGCCTCGTCCCCAAACAAAGTTTTCACTACAGAACAGCAAGCTGGAAGAAAATAGGATTCTGCAATTGAATGGGGTCTCATTTCTTTTACTGATTGTTCTGCTACTAAGTAGCTTGCTTTCTGTGCCTTTTCTGCTACCTTCACTTTTTTCTCAAACCCAAGACTTTGTTGTTTGTTTTCTTTCAAGAGTCTCTTAAAGTAATATATAGGTTTCTGTGTCAGGTGACGATGCTTAGTTGATAAATGTCTCTTCATTTTCTGTGGAGTCATACATTCATTTGATAACTCCAAGCCACAAACAACACATTTTGGTTTAGGGCCATTTTCGCTATCACAGCAAGTGAATCCAAGTCCAAGGTAAAAGAGCCTTTCCTTCACCCTCCTCCCTTAACAAAATTCCAAATTAATATTGTCAGCTTTTTGTGAGAGAGAGAGAGAGAGAGAGAGAGAGAGAGAGAGAGAGAGAGAGAGAGAGAGAGAGAGAGAGAGAGAGAGAGAGAGAGAGAGAGAGAGAGAGAGAGAGAGAGAGAGAGAGAGAGAGAGAGAGAGAGAGAGAGAGAGAGACATTGTATATCAATATGCATTTCCTTGTAACCAAAAATTTCCAGGACACATTCTCAAAAACACACAAAACATTTTGCATAAACACAACATATAACAAAACAGACATAATAATAATAGATCACCATCACCACAAATACAGCCATCAACAACCACCATCAGACCTCCAGCCAATGACAGCCATACTTTACAACCAGGGGCATTTCGTCAGCCAATGAGGAAACTTTCTTGCTCGTGTCTCGGCAGGAGGTCCGATTGTGTGTGTCGCTGACCGTAGACAGGCAGGCAGATAGACAAGCAGGCAGACAGGTGGATAGATAGACACAATAATCAATACTTGCAGAGGTAAGGAAACAAATTGGCACAATGAGGAGGAAGTAATAGAAGATAAGGAAAAAGGAAAAAATTTTGAATACTTGTAATTTTGTCTACCTGCTTTTCTCTATCACCAAAATATATTAACAAGTACTTACCACCTCTAATGGGCTTGTAAAGGTCAAAGGGAGCATAAAAGGTGTCTGTGATGGGACGCTCTTTCACCTTCTCCTCCTGGCAACAAAGAAAACATTGACAGCACAAGAAAGGTTGGTGCAGTAAGCACGTCAGGATTTAAAGCAGAAAACTTGCAAAGAACACTGTACTGGCAAAACTTACATCAAAATAAGCCACAGTATTTGGCAGGAGAGAGGCCACAAATTTGAGGGCCTGCGACGACACAGAATTGGCAATGCCTGCGTTGATGTTGATGTCATACCCAGCAAAGAACCCTGATGATTGCAGTGCCAGGCCATACTTCTCAATAATGCCCTGTGTGGGGAAAAGAGAAAAGATGATAAGAGGGTGCATACAATACCAAACAGTTTCTATCTAGTGTGTGTGTGTGTGTGTGTGTGTGTGTGTGTGTGTGTGTGTGTGTGTGTGTGTGTGTGTGTGTGTGTGTGTGTGTGTGTGTGTGTGTGTGTGTGTGTGTGTGTGTGTGTGTGTGTGTGTGTGTGTGTGTGTGTGTGTGTGTGTGTGTGTGTGTGTGTGTACATACACAATCCAGACAAAGACCTATTTAATATAACTTTTCTTGAATGAATAAAGTTTTAGAAAGGAGACTGCAGGGAAGAAATGAAGAGATATGAAGAAAGAGAACAGTGATATTGGGATGGATGTGAGGAGGAGGCAAGGAGGAGGTTAGGATGAGTGTCCGGCCCACACCTGAGGCTCTTGACCACTATCTCCTGCCTCCTCTCCTCTCTCCTCACTTCATCTCCCTCTTCCTGATCCTGTTGATGGTTTTAACTATTATATTAGAATACCTGGCCAAGAATAGAGGGGAGGAACTCAGTGTAGGTGATGTGCTGCAGAGTTGCTCCCACAATCCTGCGCACCGCTTGGAACACTTGCTCGTCAGTCCAGTGGGCATTGAGGTCCGAAAGCAAGACGGCAATGCGGTTGTGCTCCCTGACGAACGGCTGGTGCATTGCGGCCAGACTGATTTGAAACACCTGTGAGAGATGATGGTTTGTTAATGCTTGGTCTGGAAGTAGATATTGACCAAAGTTAATTAGACAAGCCAATGAGTAATGTTAGAAGTTTACTGAAGCTTCCTGAGGTCTTGCAGTCAATCTGGTTGTCATGTTCACCTCAAATACATCAGTGTAAGGCTCTGAATAACCCTTTCACTAACTAATGCACTCATCTATCACACAAACACATACTTGAATCTTCCTGAGGTCTTGCAGTCAATTTGGTTGGTGTCGGCCGTAAGAATCTGGGTGTTTGCCGGGCAGCGCTGCACCTTGAGGAGGCCGACAGAGAAGGCACGCAGCTCGTCACTCTCCTCCTTGCTGGACCCGTAGATCACCGACCCATCAATGAAGGACGTAACTTGGTTGATCTGTTCTCTGGGGCCTGTGTGAAGTGCCACCATTAATAAGAGTGATGATAATCTTTGTCTATTCATGTATCTATCTATATATTTAGGAGTCAGTAATAAAAATAATCTCTATCTATTTATATTTCCATCTGTACATAATTATGGCCCAGACAAGGCACCACACACACACACACACACACACACACACACATATACACAGCAGATGCAGGTACCTCCTATAGTCCATATATTGAGAGAGAGAGAGAGAGAGAGAGAGAGAGAGAGAGAGAGAGAGAGAGAGAGAGAGAGAGAGAGAGAGAGAGAGAGAGAGAGAGAGAGAGAGAGAGAGAGAGAGAGAGAGAGAGAGACATTGTATATCAATATGCATTTCCTTGTAACCAAAAATTTCCAGGACACATTCTCAAAAACACACAAAACATTTTGCATCAAACACAACATATAACAAAACAGACATAATAATAATAGATCACCATCACCACAAATACAGCCATCAACAACCACCATCAGACCTCCAGCCAATGACAGCCATACTTTACAACCAGGGGCATTTCGTCAGCCAATGAGGAAACTTTCTTGCTCGTGTCTCGGCAGGAGGTCCGATTGTGTGTGTCGCTGACCGTAGACAGGCAGGCAGATAGACAAGCAGGCAGACAGGTGGATAGATAGACACAATAATCAATACTTGCAGAGGTAAGGAAACAAATTGGCACAATGAGGAGGAAGTAAAAGAAGATAAGGAAAAAGGAAAAAATTTTGAATACTTGTAATTTTGTCTACCTGCTTTTCTCTATCACCAAAATATATTAACAAGTACTTACCACCTCTAATGGGCTTGTAAAGGTCAAAGGGAGCATAGAAGGTGTCTGTGATGGGACGCTCTTTCACCTTCTCCTCCTGGCAACAAAGAAAACATTGACAGCACAAGAAAGGTTGGTGCAGTAAGCACGTCAGGATTTAAAGCAGAAAACTTGCAAAGAACACTGTACTGGCAAAACTTACATCAAAATAAGCCACAGTATTTGGCAGGAGAGAGGCCACAAATTTGAGGGCCTGCGACGACACAGAATTGGCAATGCCTGCGTTGATGTTGATGTCATACCCAGCAAAGAACCCTGATGATTGCAGTGCCAGGCCATACTTCTCAATAATGCCCTGTGTGGGGAAGAGAGAAAAGATGATAAGAGGGTGCATACAATACCAAACAGTTTCTATCTAGTGTGTGTGTGTGTGTGTGTGTGTGTGTGTGTGTGTGTGTGTGTGTGTGTGTCTGTGTGTGTGTGTGTGTGTCTGTGTGTCTGTGTGTGTGTGTGTGTGTGTGTGTGTGTGTGTGTGTACATACACAATCCAGACAAAGACCTATTTAATATAACTTTTCTTGAATGAATAAAGTTTTAGAAAGGAGACTGCAGGGAAGAAATGAAGAGATATGAAGAAAGAGAACAGTGATATTGGGATGGATGTGAGGAGGAGGCAAGGAGGAGGTTAGGATGAGTGTCCGGCCCACACCTGAGGCTCTTGACCACTATCTCCTGCCTCCTCTCCTCTCTCCTCACTTCATCTCCCTCTTCCTGATCCTGTTGATGGTTTTAACTATTATATTAGAATACCTGGCCAAGAATAGAGGGGAGGAACTCAGTGTAGGTATATATTTAGGAGTCAGTAATAAAAATAATCTCTATCTATTTATATTTCCATCTGTACATAATTATGGCCCAGACAAGGCACCACACACACACACACACACACACACACACACACATATACACAGCAGATGCAGGTACCTCCTATAGTCCATATATTGAGAGAGAGAGAGAGAGAGAGAGAGAGAGAGAGAGAGAGAGAGAGAGAGAGAGAGAGAGAGAGAGAGAGAGAGAGAGAGAGAGAGAGAGAGAGAGAGAGAGAGAGAGAGAGAGAGAGAGAGAGAGAGAGAGAGAGAGAGAGAGAGAGAGAGAGAGAGAGAGAGAGAGAGAGAGAGAGAGAGAGAGAGAGAGAGAGAGAGAGAGAGAGAGAGAGAGAGAGAGAGAGAGAGAGACATTGTATATCAATATGCATTTCCTTGTAACCAAAAATTTCCAGGACACATTCTCAAAAACACACAAAACATTTTGCATCAAACACAACATATAACAAAACAGACATAATAATAATAGATCACCATCACCACAAATACAGCCATCAACAACCACCATCAGACCTCCAGCCAATGACAGCCATACTTTACAACCAGGGGCATTTCGTCAGCCAATGAGGAAACTTTCTTGCTCGTGTCTCGGCAGGAGGTCCGATTGTGTGTGTCGCTGACCGTAGACAGGCAGGCAGATAGACAAGCAGGCAGACAGGTGGATAGATAGACACAATAATCAATACTTGCAGAGGTAAGGAAACAAATTGGCACAATGAGGAGGAAGTAAAAGAAGATAAGGAAAAAGGAAAAAATTTTGAATACTTGTAATTTTGTCTACCTGCTTTTCTCTATCACCAAAATATATTAACAAGTACTTACCACCTCTAATGGGCTTGTAAAGGTCAAAGGGAGCATAGAAGGTGTCTGTGATGGGACGCTCTTTCACCTTCTCCTCCTGGCAACAAAGAAAACATTGACAGCACAAGAAAGGTTGGTGCAGTAAGCACGTCAGGATTTAAAGCAGAAAACTTGCAAAGAACACTGTACTGGCAAAACTTACATCAAAATAAGCCACAGTATTTGGCAGGAGAGAGGCCACAAATTTGAGGGCCTGCGACGACACAGAATTGGCAATGCCTGCGTTGATGTTGATGTCATACCCAGCAAAGAACCCTGATGATTGCAGTGCCAGGCCATACTTCTCAATAATGCCCTGTGTGGGGAAGAGAGAAAAGATGATAAGAGGGTGCATACAATACCAAACAGTTTCTATCTAGTGTGTGTGTGTGTGTGTGTGTGTGTGTGTGTGTGTGTGTGTGTGTGTGTGTCTGTGTGTGTGTGTGTGTGTCTGTGTGTCTGTGTGTGTGTGTGTGTGTGTGTGTGTGTGTGTGTGTGTGTGTGTACATACACAATCCAGACAAAGACCTATTTAATATAACTTTTCTTGAATGAATAAAGTTTTAGAAAGGAGACTGCAGGGAAGAAATGAAGAGATATGAAGAAAGAGAACAGTGATATTGGGATGGATGTGAGGAGGAGGCAAGGAGGAGGTTAGGATGAGTGTCCGGCCCACACCTGAGGCTCTTGACCACTATCTCCTGCCTCCTCTCCTCTCTCCTCACTTCATCTCCCTCTTCCTGATCCTGTTGATGGTTTTAACTATTATATTAGAATACCTGGCCAAGAATAGAGGGGAGGAACTCAGTGTAGGTATATATTTAGGAGTCAGTAATAAAAATAATCTCTATCTATTTATATTTCCATCTGTACATAATTATGGCCCAGACAAGGCACCACACACACACACACACACACACACACACACACACATATACACAGCAGATGCAGGTACCTCCTATAGTCCATATATTGAGAGAGAGAGAGAGAGAGAGAGAGAGAGAGAGAGAGAGAGAGAGAGAGAGAGAGAGAGAGAGAGAGAGAGAGAGAGAGAGAGAGAGAGAGAGAGAGAGAGAGAGAGAGAGAGAGAGAGAGAGAGAGACATTGTATATCAATATGCATTTCCTTGTAACCAAAAATTTCCAGGACACATTCTCAAAAACACACAAAACATTTTGCATCAAACACAACATATAACAAAACAGACATAATAATAATAGATCACCATCACCACAAATACAGCCATCAACAACCACCATCAGACCTCCAGCCAATGACAGCCATACTTTACAACCAGGGGCATTTCGTCAGCCAATGAGGAAACTTTCTTGCTCGTGTCTCGGCAGGAGGTCCGATTGTGTGTGTCGCTGACCGTAGACAGGCAGGCAGATAGACAAGCAGGCAGACAGGTGGATAGATAGACACAATAATCAATACTTGCAGAGGTAAGGAAACAAATTGGCACAATGAGGAGGAAGTAAAAGAAGATAAGGAAAAAGGAAAAATTTTGAATACTTGTAATTTTGTCTACCTGCTTTTCTCTATCACCAAAATATATTAACAAGTACTTACCACCTCTAATGGGCTTGTAAAGGTCAAAGGGAGCATAGAAGGTGTCTGTGATGGGACGCTCTTTCACCTTCTCCTCCTGGCAACAAAGAAAACATTGACAGCACAAGAAAGGTTGGTGCAGTAAGCACGTCAGGATTTAAAGCAGAAAACTTGCAAAGAACACTGTACTGGCAAAACTTACATCAAAATAAGCCACAGTATTTGGCAGGAGAGAGGCCACAAATTTGAGGGCCTGCGACGACACAGAATTGGCAATGCCTGCGTTGATGTTGATGTCATACCCAGCAAAGAACCCTGATGATTGCAGTGCCAGGCCATACTTCTCAATAATGCCCTGTGTGGGGAAGAGAGAAAAGATGATAAGAGGGTGCATACAATACCAAACAGTTTCTATCTAGTGTGTGTGTGTGTGTGTGTGTGTGTGTGTGTGTGTGTGTGTGTGTGTGTGTGTGTGTCTGTGTGTGTGTGTGTGTGTCTGTGTGTCTGTGTGTGTGTGTGTGTGTGTGTGTGTGTGTGTGTGTGTGTGTGTGTACATACACAATCCAGACAAAGACCTATTTAATATAACTTTTCTTGAATGAATAAAGTTTTAGAAAGGAGACTGCAGGGAAGAAATGAAGAGATATGAAGAAAGAGAACAGTGATATTGGGATGGATGTGAGGAGGAGGCAAGGAGGAGGTTAGGATGAGTGTCCGGCCCACACCTGAGGCTCTTGACCACTATCTCCTGCCTCCTCTCCTCTCTCCTCACTTCATCTCCCTCTTCCTGATCCTGTTGATGGTTTTAACTATTATATTAGAATACCTGGCCAAGAATAGAGGGGAGGAACTCAGTGTAGGTATATATTTAGGAGTCAGTAATAAAAATAATCTCTATCTATTTATATTTCCATCTGTACATAATTATGGCCCAGACAAGGCACCACACACACACACACACACACACACACACACATATACACAGCAGATGCAGGTACCTCCTATAGTCCATATATTGAGAGAGAGAGAGAGAGAGAGAGAGAGAGAGAGAGAGAGAGAGAGAGAGAGAGAGAGAGAGAGAGAGAGAGAGAGAGAGAGAGAGAGAGAGAGAGAGAGAGAGAGAGAGAGAGAGAGAGAGAGAGAGAGAGAGAGAGAGACATTGTATATCAATATGCATTTCCTTGTAACCAAAAATTTCCAGGACACATTCTCAAAAACACACAAAACATTTTGCATCAAACACAACATATAACAAAACAGACATAATAATAATAGATCACCATCACCACAAATACAGCCATCAACAACCACCATCAGACCTCCAGCCAATGACAGCCATACTTTACAACCAGGGGCATTTCGTCAGCCAATGAGGAAACTTTCTTGCTCGTGTCTCGGCAGGAGGTCCGATTGTGTGTGTCGCTGACCGTAGACAGGCAGGCAGATAGACAAGCAGGCAGACAGGTGGATAGATAGACACAATAATCAATACTTGCAGAGGTAAGGAAACAAATTGGCACAATGAGGAGGAAGTAAAAGAAGATAAGGAAAAAGGAAAAAATTTTGAATACTTGTAATTTTGTCTACCTGCTTTTCTCTATCACCAAAATATATTAACAAGTACTTACCACCTCTAATGGGCTTGTAAAGGTCAAAGGGAGCATAGAAGGTGTCTGTGATGGGACGCTCTTTCACCTTCTCCTCCTGGCAACAAAGAAAACATTGACAGCACAAGAAAGGTTGGTGCAGTAAGCACGTCAGGATTTAAAGCAGAAAACTTGCAAAGAACACTGTACTGGCAAAACTTACATCAAAATAAGCCACAGTATTTGGCAGGAGAGAGGCCACAAATTTGAGGGCCTGCGACGACACAGAATTGGCAATGCCTGCGTTGATGTTGATGTCATACCCAGCAAAGAACCCTGATGATTGCAGTGCCAGGCCATACTTCTCAATAATGCCCTGTGTGGGGAAGAGAGAAAAGATGATAAGAGGGTGCATACAATACCAAACAGTTTCTATCTAGTGTGTGTGTGTGTGTGTGTGTGTGTGTGTGTGTGTGTGTGTGTGTGTGTGTGTGTGTGTGTCTGTGTGTGTGTGTGTGTGTCTGTGTGTCTGTGTGTGTGTGTGTGTGTGTGTGTGTGTGTGTGTGTGTGTGTGTGTGTACATACACAATCCAGACAAAGACCTATTTAATATAACTTTTCTTGAATGAATAAAGTTTTAGAAAGGAGACTGCAGGGAAGAAATGAAGAGATATGAAGAAAGAGAACAGTGATATTGGGATGGATGTGAGGAGGAGGCAAGGAGGAGGTTAGGATGAGTGTCCGGCCCACACCTGAGGCTCTTGACCACTATCTCCTGCCTCCTCTCCTCTCTCCTCACTTCATCTCCCTCTTCCTGATCCTGTTGATGGTTTTAACTATTATATTAGAATACCTGGCCAAGAATAGAGGGGAGGAACTCAGTGTAGGTATATATTTAGGAGTCAGTAATAAAAATAATCTCTATCTATTTATATTTCCATCTGTACATAATTATGGCCCAGACAAGGCACCACACACACACACACACACACACACACACACACACATATACACAGCAGATGCAGGTACCTCCTATAGTCCATATATTGAGAGAGAGAGAGAGAGAGAGAGAGAGAGAGAGAGAGAGAGAGAGAGAGAGAGAGAGAGAGAGAGAGAGAGAGAGAGAGAGAGAGAGAGAGAGAGAGAGAGAGAGAGAGAGAGAGAGAGAGAGAGAGAGAGAGAGAGACATTGTATATCAATATGCATTTCCTTGTAACCAAAAATTTCCAGGACACATTCTCAAAAACACACAAAACATTTTGCATCAAACACAACATATAACAAAACAGACATAATAATAATAGATCACCATCACCACAAATACAGCCATCAACAACCACCATCAGACCTCCAGCCAATGACAGCCATACTTTACAACCAGGGGCATTTCGTCAGCCAATGAGGAAACTTTCTTGCTCGTGTCTCGGCAGGAGGTCCGATTGTGTGTGTCGCTGACCGTAGACAGGCAGGCAGATAGACAAGCAGGCAGACAGGTGGATAGATAGACACAATAATCAATACTTGCAGAGGTAAGGAAACAAATTGGCACAATGAGGAGGAAGTAAAAGAAGATAAGGAAAAAGGAAAAAATTTTGAATACTTGTAATTTTGTCTACCTGCTTTTCTCTATCACCAAAATATATTAACAAGTACTTACCACCTCTAATGGGCTTGTAAAGGTCAAAGGGAGCATAGAAGGTGTCTGTGATGGGACGCTCTTTCACCTTCTCCTCCTGGCAACAAAGAAAACATTGACAGCACAAGAAAGGTTGGTGCAGTAAGCACGTCAGGATTTAAAGCAGAAAACTTGCAAAGAACACTGTACTGGCAAAACTTACATCAAAATAAGCCACAGTATTTGGCAGGAGAGAGGCCACAAATTTGAGGGCCTGCGACGACACAGAATTGGCAATGCCTGCGTTGATGTTGATGTCATACCCAGCAAAGAACCCTGATGATTGCAGTGCCAGGCCATACTTCTCAATAATGCCCTGTGTGGGGAAGAGAGAAAAGATGATAAGAGGGTGCATACAATACCAAACAGTTTCTATCTAGTGTGTGTGTGTGTGTGTGTGTGTGTGTGTGTGTGTGTGTGTGTGTGTGTGTGTGTGTCTGTGTGTGTGTGTGTGTGTCTGTGTGTCTGTGTGTGTGTGTGTGTGTGTGTGTGTGTGTGTGTGTGTGTGTGTGTGTGTGTGTACATACACAATCCAGACAAAGACCTATTTAATATAACTTTTCTTGAATGAATAAAGTTTTAGAAAGGAGACTGCAGGGAAGAAATGAAGAGATATGAAGAAAGAGAACAGTGATATTGGGATGGATGTGAGGAGGAGGCAAGGAGGAGGTTAGGATGAGTGTCCGGCCCACACCTGAGGCTCTTGACCACTATCTCCTGCCTCCTCTCCTCTCTCCTCACTTCATCTCCCTCTTCCTGATCCTGTTGATGGTTTTAACTATTATATTAGAATACCTGGCCAAGAATAGAGGGGAGGAACTCAGTGTAGGTATATATTTAGGAGTCAGTAATAAAAATAATCTCTATCTATTTATATTTCCATCTGTACATAATTATGGCCCAGACAAGGCACCACACACACACACACACACACACACACACACACATATACACAGCAGATGCAGGTACCTCCTATAGTCCATATATTGAGAGAGAGAGAGAGAGAGAGAGAGAGAGAGAGAGAGAGAGAGAGAGAGAGAGAGAGAGAGAGAGAGAGAGAGAGAGAGAGAGAGAGAGAGAGAGAGAGAGAGACATTGTATATCAATATGCATTTCCTTGTAACCAAAAATTTCCAGGACACATTCTCAAAAACACACAAAACATTTTGCATCAAACACAACATATAACAAAACAGACATAATAATAATAGATCACCATCACCACAAATACAGCCATCAACAACCACCATCAGACCTCCAGCCAATGACAGCCATACTTTACAACCAGGGGCATTTCGTCAGCCAATGAGGAAACTTTCTTGCTCGTGTCTCGGCAGGAGGTCCGATTGTGTGTGTCGCTGACCGTAGACAGGCAGGCAGATAGACAAGCAGGCAGACAGGTGGATAGATAGACACAATAATCAATACTTGCAGAGGTAAGGAAACAAATTGGCACAATGAGGAGGAAGTAAAAGAAGATAAGGAAAAAGGAAAAAATTTTGAATACTTGTAATTTTGTCTACCTGCTTTTCTCTATCACCAAAATATATTAACAAGTACTTACCACCTCTAATGGGCTTGTAAAGGTCAAAGGGAGCATAGAAGGTGTCTGTGATGGGACGCTCTTTCACCTTCTCCTCCTGGCAACAAAGAAAACATTGACAGCACAAGAAAGGTTGGTGCAGTAAGCACGTCAGGATTTAAAGCAGAAAACTTGCAAAGA
>NW_026973717.1:70000-75000 GCF_035594125.1 Scylla paramamosain
ACTAATACTACTACTACTTTTTTTTTTTGCAAGAGCAGGATATTGGCCAAAGATGATAAAAATTAATAGAAAGAACTATTACTACTACTACTACTACTACTACTACTTACGTGTGTGCCAAAGATGGAACTTAATATTGACGAGAGAAGTGACTGAATTTAAATATCTGTCCCTCACACTGATGATCTCTTCCTCCTCCTCCAACTGTTGGCTGAAGGAAGACACTGTGGTGCTGTCTGTGCTGTGTTCCTCTTGCTCCTTACATGCTGGAAGGGCACAGGAGTGAAAGAATTCAGTTACGGAACACGGATTAAGAGATATGGAACAATTACTTTGAGAGAATAATTAAAAGATAGAGAATGTTTATGGTAACTCAAAAGAATGATTAATCCGATTCATTCCTGTTTGAAAATAAGGTTGGAATACATACATACACACACACAGATGAGACAGGACTGTTAACTTCATTCACTCAAAAATATAAATGGATTTTATTTATTTATTTATTTTATTTCATTTTTTTTACATTTGAAAAACAATTGAAAGGGAAAAATATGTTACACAGGTATTAAAAGATGAAAAATTTTTATTTCTACACAATCCTGTTAAAAAAATATAAGTAGATACACACACACACACACACACACACACACACACACACACACACACACACACACACAGCAGCAGTAGCCAGGGGATGAGAAAAGAAAGAAAAAATATTAAACAAAAAAAAACACACACACACACACACACACACACACACACACACACACACACACACACACACACACACACACACACACATACACCCCAGAAAGTATTTGACATCCCATAAAAAGCTTCTCACTGCAGTAGCCATAAAAACTCACCTTTGTAATACTTCACTGACAAACTGCACGGAATTGTCTCTCCTCCTGGTGTCTGAAAGAGAGAGAGAAAGGGTGAAATTGAGAGATAGAGAGAGAGAGAGAGAGAGTCACTGAGATACAAGTTGTAAAATTAGATTAAGAGTATGTTTATGTATTTAACTGTGTGTGTGTGTGTGTGTGTGTGTGTGTGTGTGTGTGTGTGTGTGTGTGTGTGTGTGTGTGTGTGTGTGTGTGTGTGTGTGTGTGTGTGTGTGTGTGTGTGTGTGTGTGTGTGTGTGTGTGTGTTTCAGTTCAAAACACTTATCCTTCAATTTTGAATAATCAGTTTATATTTTTGTTTTTCTACTTTTTAGGTGTTCTTGGTCAGTGCCTCTCTTACATTAAACAAACAAATAAATAAATAAATAAATAAACAAATACTACTACTACTACTGTTGCTAATGAGATAATATTAATTCTAATGATATATTTCTGGAAGTCAACAAGTCAGACACACTTGCTACATAAATGGCATTAATTAATACATAAATAAACAACATGAGCATCTGTATTTCATTAATTTGAAGGGACACACACACACACACACACACACACACACACACACACACACACACACACACACACACACACACACACACACACACACACACACACACACACACACACACACACACACACACACACACACACACACACACACAAACACACACACACACTCTCTCTCTCTCTCTGCATTCCTGTACACACTAGGAAGGTTAGGTTAGGTAAGGAAAGGTATGGCTGGGAATATTTGGTTAGGAGGGAACAAGAGAGAGAGAGAGAGAGAGAGAGAGAGAGAGAGAGAGAGAGAGAGAGAGAGAGAGAGAGAGAGAGAGAGAGAGAGAGAGAGAGAGAGAGAGAGAGAGAGAGAGAGAGAGAGAGAGAGAGAGAGAGAGAGAGAGAGAGAGAGAGAGAGAGAGAGAGAGAGAGAGAGAGAGAGAGAGAGAGAGAGAGAGAGAGAGAGAGAGAGAGAGAGAGAGAGAGAGAGAGAGAGAGAGAGAGAGAGAGAGAGAGAAAGGCTGGGAGAGAGAGAGACACCCATCAATAGCACTTCCACGGTGTACTAAGCTTGTGACACATTTATTGTCCAGCACAAGTACACCACTTGAATAACTTCTATAACCCTCCTGGACACACTAATACACAGCCTAACAAATGCTTAGCAAAAAGTTCACCTCAAAAAACAAACAGAATCCAAAATGGAAACTAATAACTATTTTCTTATGTATTCCTGTATTTAACTGCACTAGTTGTAGTAGTAGTAGTAGTAGTAGTTGTTGTTGTTGTTGTTGTTGTTGTTGTTGTTGTTGTTGTTGTTGTTGTTGTTGTTGTTGTTGTTGTTGTTGTTGTTGTTGTTGTTGTTGTTGTTGTTGTTGTTGTTGTTGTTGTTGTTGTTGTTGTTGTAGTAGTAGTAGTAGTAGTAGTAGTAGTAGTAGTAGTAGTAGTAGTAGTAGTAGTAGTAGTAGTAGTAGCAGTAGTAGTAGTAGTAGTAGTAGTAGTAGTAGTAGTAGTAGTAGTAGTAGTAGTAGTAGTAGTAGTAGTTGTAGTAGTAGTAGTAGTAGTAGTAGTAGTAGTAGTAGTAGTAGTAGTAGAGAGATCTGATGACACTCTGATCATCCCTATCTCCCTTTTAAAGCCTAACTCAAGCTTGTCTCTTTGTAATCTCCTCCTGTGCCTTCCTCCTATCTCCTGCACAAGTTTCCAGAGTGTGGTGTGAGATGGTAAGGTGGCACCAGGAGTCAAGTCTCACTGTTGTGCGGTGTATTTGGTCGCCTCCTCTGAGATGAGAGCAATTCTGGAGATGTTCTTGGCTACAACCTTGGTCTTGTGTGATGCGGCCATGAACCAGGCAGGCGTGCCGGGGACCTGCCGTGCCCCTGGAATGTGATCACATGGGATATTGCATTGTGGGTAGAGATTCACATAAGAACACAAGGGCTACAAGTGGGCAGTCCTTGTATAAAATATTCCTGCTTAGTTTTGCTACTACTGTTTATTGATGGCTAGAAATATACAAGGGTCTCTCTCTCAGTCTCTGTCTTTCATCCCTTTCAATGGTAAATTCCTGAACCCCCAGCCTAATTCTGTATCTCCCTTTGTCTGTGACTTAAACTCTTCCAGGATGACCTTTTGACCTTTCTATAGGGGCTGACACCTTAATGACCCTTTTTATATTCAATTTTGTGTTATCTTGGTCACTGCCCCTCTTACACACACACACACACACACACACACACACATACCCATATCAAACTTTAGGTATCTGAAATAACTCAAAAGTGAAAAATATAGTTGTGATAGATGGTAACATATACTTAAACCAAAACTGGACAAACAAACAAAAAAACACAACAGCTAGGTAAACACACGCACACATACACACCCACACAGACGCACAGACAGACAAACACTCACCGCTCTGGTATATGGCAGGTTCAATACTATCAAATCTCTCGTTCACAGCCACAGCAGCTTGTTGGACTAGGTTACCCATGTCTCGGAAACTGATGTGGGGCATAGTGACGTGGGGACCTGTGGCAGAAGATTCATTGAGTGAACGATGGATGGATGGATGAATGGATGGTTGGTGAATTGAGTATGGTAATATTAGGAACTGTTAGAGATTGAGAGTGGATGGATGGAGTAAGCAGGTCAGTGATTGACAGAGTGACTGATGAATTTATGAATGGATACATGGACTGTGTGTGTGTGTGTGTGTGTGTGTGTGTGTGTGTGTGTGTGTGTGTGTGTGTGTGTGTGTGTGTGTGTGTGTGTGTGTGTGTGTGTGTGTGTGTGTGTGTGTGTGTGTGTGTGTGTGTGTGTGTGTGTGTGTGTGTGTGTGTGTGTGTGTGTGTGTGTGTGTGTGTGTGTGTGTGTGTGTGTGTGTGTGTGTGTTGTGTGTGTGTGTGTGTGTGGATGAGTAATTGAGTATCTGAGTATCTGAGGAATGGATGGATGGAAAGAATAGCACCTTACAAACTGGTATAGAGCATAATAGTATTTGTAATAGTTAAATAAAGTAATAGTTTTGTGATATAATAGTATGTTGATATCACCAAGACTAATGAAGCAACATTACATAATGAAGAATGTCTATTTCTCCATCGTGCAGAACTCGGAAATAGGAGAAGATTCTAGGGCTAAGTGAGACGCCATCATGTTTGTCAACAGCTCTAATTCTTCCTTTCTCAGTACATTCTTACAAAACTACAAAAACTATCACACAATGAGTTTTGACTTATAAACTTATACTTAGTAAATGTAATACTTATGAACATAAATTACTAAAGTTCTTTTCCTTGGCTAAAGCCCCTTATTTAGGACTAGAAACACAGCAGCAAGAAATACTGGCACATTATAGGAACGTGACTATGTGACAGTAAACAAAAACGAGAGCTTGGCCGTCCATTTTCAGGGAGACTTAAGAAACTAAAACAACACTCATAAAATTAAGACTATTGAGGTTATTTCAGATTTAACAACATAAACTCAGTGATAGTACAGTATTTATGATAGCTCTATGATAATTTACACCACCATCACCACCCATTACTCACTTACCTGAAGGAATGTGGTCAATATCCACAGCTAAGGAAAATCCTGAGGTTCCTAAAGGGATTTGCTGAAGGGACCTCTCCTCTCTTCCTCTTTCCCCATCCTCTCCTCCCCAGACCTCCATGCCTGCCACAGTCAGCCACAGATACCACCATGTCACCACACAGGTTGTCATACACACTCTGGAGAAGAAATGGAGCAAGATAATGCAATGACACAAAGGGAAACACAATTTTCAGGGTCAGTAATTAGGGTAGGAAAATAAATCATTGGTTTAAACCTAATAAAAGGTAGAGAGGTTAAGAGGGGTCTGATAGTGGTCTTATAGTGGTATAGGGGACATAATAAGAATGATATAAGCAAAATTCTCCAGGTAGGGATATAAATAATGGGTTTGTGCTTGATAAAGGCAGAATTAGATTAAGAGTAGGTCTAATCCATTTCTTCAAGTGATATGGGATGCAACAAGGGTGATATACTCGTATGCAAAATTCTGAGCAGTAAACAGGGAAGGACAAGAAGTAAAAATGGATTCAA
>NW_026973717.1:92500-112500 GCF_035594125.1 Scylla paramamosain
GTGCTGTGGTGGTGGTGGTGGTGGTGGTGGTGGTGGTGGTGGTGGTGGTGGTGGTGGTGGTGGTGGTGGTGGTGGTGGTGGTGGTGGTGGTGGTGGTGGCGGTGGTCATGGTGGTGGTGGTGGTGGCGGTGGTCATGGTGGTGGTGGTGGTCATGGTGGTCATGGTGGTGGTAGCCTGTCGGAATAAAAGCAACATTAGTAATTTTCATGTACCAGTAATGTAAGTAATGTACCAGTAAATATATCAATAAATGAAAGAATGTTAATAATTGTGGAGGTGAAGAGAGACACAGGTGTTACGGCTCAGTTCTGACTAGTCTTGCTGTTGTGTCTAGGGGTGAGTAAGCCCTGGTGTTGGTCTTATTGATGCTGGGCTGGGCTGCTTGTGGCCTCAACCTGCTGGGTGATGGGCTGGTTCAGGCGCTGACTCACCCACTAATCAGCCCCGGTCATGTGTGAAGTATTGCTGCAGTTATTAATATTTGTGATGAAATCTGAAACTGTTCCTGAGATCACCAGGTACGGGAACACACAGGGGCCACGTGGCTACACTTGTGAGGTGTAATACATTAATACTTCACATTAAGGCAAGAACAATGTGAAGATGTGCTCAGTACGCCACGTTTGTCAAGGATACAATGCTCAAGACACAATGAACATCACACAGAGACTGGCTGTGTTGTTAAGGAGCTGCCATGCTGTGCTGTGCTGTGCTGTGCTGCCTTGCCTCTCAACCTGTACACTCATATTTAAAGCAGTGAGGTGCAGTTTACACCCTTGCTGTGTGCTGTGTCTCAGTGTGTGCCCAGCCCATCCACAAGGATAGCCAGGGTGCTGGACAGACAGGGCACACATGAGGCTGTGCCACCTGTCCAGCAGCCCAGTAATGCAAGAACAGGGGAGGCAGGGTAAACTCTGGAACTCCCTGCCTGCTTCTGTATTTCCACCTTCCTATGACTTGAATTCCTTCAAGAGGGAGATTTCAAGACACTTATTCATCAATTTTTGACCACTGCTTTGACACTTTTATGGCACTGGCATTTCAGTGGGCATATTTTCTTATTGGATTTTTGTTGCCCTTGGCCAGTGTCACTCCTACATAAAATTGAAAAAAAAAAAAACTGACCTAAGCGTGGTGACACAGAGGTACCAGCAAGTGACCTCAGGAAGATGAAAAAGTAATGGAGGTCATCTATTTCACCAATCACAATGACATGAAGGCTAGGGACACCACAGGGCCAAGACACCACCACCAACACCACGCCGCCCTTCACGCGTCACCCAGGCCGACAGGTTGGCGGCCCAGCGCGTTGGCCTCACAACAACGAGAAGTCAACAACAGGGCTTACCTCTATTTGGGAATGAACTGAATTAACCTGTGTTCACGTCTGCCTGGCATTCTCAACATCATTATTGCAATGCTGAATAACCCAACCTGGATGGATAAGTGGATAGGTGGATAGGTGGTGGGCGGGCGGGCTGGCGGGCTGGCTGGCTGGCTAGGCGGGCAAGTGGAAGGTAACGAAATTTGAAGTGCATTTTTACGATTCTAGTTTCACATCAACACAATTCCATTACTAACAGGAGAGACACTCTTGAGAACCCATTAAGGCATCTGTGGTCTTGGAAAACAGCCCTGAGGGCTTAGCGTGCGTCTGTATGTCCGCCACAATCTCTACCGTAAATATTCACCACCATTACTACCTCGCCCACAACATTCGACTGCCACAATTTCATTTATCGTTCTTCCAGTCTCTCTACTGTAATTACTAGCCACGCCACCACCACCACCGCTACTCCACACACTCACAATACTATGGTCATGCTAAAAATCCATAACTCACCTTTAGTTTCACCGTAAAACACACAAAACTACTCCCGGAAAGAGCGTTACAGCCCGTCTCTCAAGCTTCTCAGCGTCTATTTTGTCAACATTGAATTTGGGCATCTTTTTGTTTGCTATTTGTTATTTATACTATTTCTCAGTGGTTTCTAGTTTGAAAATTAATCTGTGTACTTTATTGGATCTATCTACGTGTTGTTTTATTTTGTTTACTTATAATACTTGATAATTACATTTCTTTGCTAGTATTTATCTATTTCCTAGCTATTTTTCATTGGCTTCTAGTTTTATAAATACTATGTAGTTTATTTAATATGCCTGCTTGTTGTTTTCTTTTATTTTTTTTCATTTTTGTATATGACAAACATTTGAAAAGGCATTCACTATTTTCAGTCTTATTATGTTTTTTTTTTTCTAATCCTTACATGCTGCTATGAAATACTTAGAGATATCACATACATCATTATTATGTTTACGTGTCATTTCATTGTTTTCATTGGTGGTGATGGTGGTTGTTGTTTTTCCTTTTCTTTTTCTTGATTCCTTTTCTTCTTCCTCTTTTTTTCCTTTGCTTCTTTTTCTTCTGATTTTTCTCTCCTCTTCTACTTCCCTTAATTTTTACTTTCCTCCTCTCTCTTCTTACTTAAATTCTTGTTCTTTTCCTTCCTCTCTCTCTCTTAATCTTAATGTTTTTGTGATATCCCTCTTCTAATACTGGTTTCCTCTGAATTAATCTCACAAACTAAGCAATATTCACCCACAACAGGTCCAGCCCAAGGAAGGAGGGGGGGCCACGCAAACCAGAGACTACCGACAGCTTCCAAGACTACCAGGAGTCTGTAAATGATGCATGGGACTGTGGTGATGACGAATTCTGCGTCATATCAGGTAACGGTGTTGCAGTGGTGTCATGTGCAGGTGCTAAGGAGTGCTGGTAGACTGTTATGAGTAGATATTGGTATGTACGGTTACTGGGGAGAGAAAGCTATTGGTAGATATAGCACAGTAATCTCGACACGCGCACACACAGACGTTAAAATCTCGACTCGGATGGTGCAGTCGGCCGCCCTCAGTGTCATCAACAGCCACCGGTCGGGTCAGCTGCTGGCAAACTCACCCTCCCAGAGCCTGCCAGAGCTGCACCCCCCCCCACCATCATCACCTTCACCACCACCACCACCACCACCAGCCTCCACACGCCTCCCACTCTCCGCCACTGCAGCAGGAGGTCGTGGACGAGATGCCGGCTTACAGCTTGCACTGTTCCTCCCCTGGTGTGTGTGTGTGTGTGTGTGTGTGTGTGTGTGTGTGTGTGTGTGTGTGTGTGTGTGTGTGTGTGTGTGTGTGTGTGTGTGTGTGTGTGTGTGTGTGTGTGTGTGTGTGTACAGGACTTCCAGGTATTGATTTAACAGAGATTGTGTGAAACAGAATCTATTAACATATAGTATCAGGTAAAATGACACACTGATTACTGTCCTAATGTGTGTCCTAACTCATAATATTTTTTTGTATTATTTTTTGTACTATTGGGTACTATTAAAGGCTTGTACTAACTCAATATTATTGTAATCCATTCTTTTCAATCATCAAGCCTTAGGGAAGTGAGAGAGACAGATTTATTTATTCATTTATACAAGCCAGTGCTAGAGTAACATAATATATATATATATATATATATATATATATATATATATATATATATATATATATATATATATATATATATATATATATATATATATATTATATATATATATAAATATATATATATATATATATATATATATATATATATATATATATATATATATATATATATATATATATATATATATATATATATATATATATATATATATATATATATATATAAAGGCCTACTAAGGTCCCTTTAGGTCAAAGGTCATCCTTGAAATACTGATTAACTCTTGTATTAGGGAGGTGGACAGAATAGTGGTGAAATATTGAGAATACTGGTGAACTCTTGTATTAGTGAGGTGGACAGAATAGTGGTGAAAGATTGAGAATACTGGTTAAATGTTGTATTAGTGAGGTGGATAGATTAGTGGTGAAATATTGAGAATGCTGGATAACTCTTGTATTAGGTGGATGGTGGTGATGGTGATGGTTGTTGTTGTTGTTGCTGCAGTCAGAAGCCATGATATTTATTCAATTTGTTTACTTGGGTTTGCACACAGAAGGTAAAAAGAAGCAAAAAATTAAATCATGCTAAAAAACACAAAAGAAAAAAGAAGTAAAAGAAAGAAAGAAAGAAAAAAATGAACAAAATTAAAAAGAAGAGCTTAAAAATCAAAGGTAGCTTTTGTTGTTGACCGAAAAAGATAAATAAATAAATAAACAAATAAAAATGCATCCAGATTTCAGGCTTTCGTTATTATTATTGCTGTTGTTGTTGTTATTATTAATGTAGGTGTGGAGGGCAGTCTGCCACTCTCCAGACTTGACCCCTCCGCTGCCGTGACCCCCAGGACCCTGTCAACACTTCCGGTAACAGCAGCAGCAGTACTAGTAATAGTAGCAACAGTATTAGAAGAAGAGGAAGAAGTAGTAGTAGTAGTAGTAGTAGTAGTAGTAGTAGTAGTAGTAGTAGTAGTAGTAGTAGTAGTAGTCCTCCCTCTCCCATTGGCCTGTTATATTTAGTCTGTCCACCACCTCTCTCTCTCTCTTGCTGGTTATAGTAATAGTAGTAGTAGTAGTCCTCCCTCTCCCATTGGCCTTATACATTGAAGCAAGATAATACATAGCTGTGTTGCCTCATATGATGTACAGAGGGTGTACATGGCAGTGTATGTATGTGTTGTGGCTTATACAATGCTCTAATACACTAAAGCATGATGATAAATACCGCTTTATTGCCTTGTATGAAGTATTGATGTGTCAACAGTGTTCTTGCATCCCATCTGTCTTGTGTTGGCCTGGTTCACCTCTGCAATACAAAAGAAATTATTATTAGTATTACTGATGCTAGTAGTAGTAGAAATAGTAGTAGTAGTAGTAGTAGTAGTAGTAGTAGTAGTAGTAGTAGTAGTAGTAGTAGTAGTAGTAGTAGTAGAAGTAGTAGTAGTAGTACTAATGATTTATCCATCTATGTTTTAAATGTTTTTTTTAATTATTGTGATGTCATAATGCTTTCTCTCCTTCTCTATCTAACCCTCTCTCTCTCTCTCTCTCTCTCTCTCTCTCTCTCTCTCTCTCACATTCTCTCTCTCCCCGCAGACAGTGAGCGCGACATGGTAAGGACAGAGAAGTTCCTGGAGGTGATCAACGCAGCCAACACTTCCCTGCCGGAGCTGCGGAAACTGTCTTGGTCTGGCATTCCCTCACAAGTCCGTGCTGTGGCTTGGAGGTAATTAAATGTATGTATGTATGTGTGTATGTATGTGTGTGTGTTAGGTAGTACTAGTGAAGTTATGAATGTTTTTGTTTGTCTGTTAATTTTTAGTAATATAAAAAAAAAAAAAAAAACACATTAATTTCTCTCTCTCTCTCTCTCTCAGGGCTACCTCCCAGCAAACTCAGAGAGATGAGAGGACACGCTGCGAAGGAAACGAGAGGAATAATGGAGTTTTGTGGACCAGTACTATGGCACGAGGCACGAGGATATCCACCAAGATACCTTTAGACAGGTGTGTGTGTGTGTGTGTGTGTGTGTGTGTGTTGATAATCTTCCTTTCCTGTTTTTTTTTCTTTCAATATTTTTTTCTCTCTCTTTTTCTTTATTTTCTATGTGTGTGTATATCAGTTTAAAAGCTTCATTCTCCTGTCATAGGAATATTTGTCACCTGGTGTATCTTTTCAGTCATTCTTTTATATACTGACTAAGATCTCTATCCTTGTAATATAGAGACCACAAAAGCAAGTATTCTCCTCTCTACTGATCTCATCTAACCTAACCTAACATAACCTTAGCAAACCAAACCTAACCAAACCAAACCAAACTTAACCTAACCAAACCTAACTTAACCTAACCAAACTTAACCTAACCCAACCTAACCAAACCAAACTTAACCTAACCCAACCTAACCAAACCAAACTTAACTTAACCAAACTTAACTTAACCTAACCTAACCGAATTTAACCTAACTTAACCTAACCTAACCAAACTTAACTTAACCTAACCTAACCAAACCTAACTTAACCTAACCTAACCAAACTTAACCTAACCTAACCTAACCAAACTTAACATAACCTAACCAAACTTAACCTAGTCTCACCAAACCCACGTCTCTCCACAGATTCACATTGACATCCCACGCATGTCTCCCCTGATTCCGTTGTTCCAACAAACAATCGTACAAGAAATGTTTGAGCGCATTCTGTACATCTGGGCCATCCGTCACCCTGCCTCAGGTTACGTGCAGGGGATCAACAACCTTGTCACACCCTTCTTCATCGTCTTCCTTCATGAGGTGGTTCCTAAAGGTGAGGTTTTCAATGTCTTTTCCTACTTTGGGATTTAGATTAAGTTCTTGTCTTGTAAGGGCCTATTCTGTAATGCTCTGCTTTCTTGTTCCTTCTCTCCCATCTAGACTTTTCCAGAGTCACAGAGGGATAATTAGCTGTGTTCTCAAGAGTGTTTCTCCTGTTCATAATGTAGAACTCTTGTTAATCTGTTACCACAATTTTAAAAACACTTAAAAATGCTTTGCTCATTTATCAAGACTGTTTTTCAAGGTCAAGGAGATGATTAGCCAGTTTTCAAGAGTGCTTCTCCTGTTAATAATGTACAAGTCTTGTTAATCTGTCACTAGAATCATGAAAAACACACTTAAAAACATGTACAGCTTCATCTAGAGCCTTTTTGAAAACAGAGGAAGTACAGCACAGAAGTGTTTCAAAATATGGTACCAAATATCTATCAGTTTATCTATCCATCAGTTTATTTTGTTAGAAGAGAGAAGATTATAGTATTACCTAACCTATCCATCCATCAATCTATCAATCTATCTATCTATCAATCAATCTATTAGCAAAGAAGACACTAGGCATTCAAAAAGATTACTTTATTGCCAAACCTAACCTATCCATGCATCCGTTCACCAATCAGAGGAGAGCCTGGACACATACGAGGTGGAGAAGATTGAAGCGGAGCAGCGGGCGGTGGTGGAGGCAGACAGCTTCTGGTGTATGTCAAAGCTGCTGGATGGAATACAAGACAACTACACTTTTGCACAGCCAGGCATTCAAAGCAAAGTGCAACAGCTCGGCGAACTTATGAAGAGTATAGTGTGTGTGTGTGTGTGTGTGTGTGTGTGTGTGTGTGTGTGTGTGTGTGTGTGTGTGTGTGTGTGTGTGTGTGTGTTTCTCAGTTATTCTTGTGTTCTCTTAAGTATCCAGCCTCTCTTTGTCTCTGTAGTAATCTGGTTGTGTGTGTGTGTGTGTGTGTGTGTGTGTGTGTGTGTGTGTGTGTGTGTGTGTGTGTGTGTGTGTGTGTGTGTGTGTGTGTGTGTGTGTGTGTGTGTGTGTGTGTGTGTGTGTGTGTGTGCGCGTGCGTGTGTGTGTGCATGTGTGTGTGTGTGTTTCTCAGTTATTCTTGTGCTCTCTGAAATATCCAGCCTCTCTTTGTCTCTGTAGTAATCTGGTTGTGTGTGTGTGTGTGTGTGTGTGTGTGTGTGTGTGTGTGTGTGTGTGTGTGTGTGTGTGTGTGTGTGTGTGTGTGTGTGTGTGTGTGTGTGTGTGTGTGCAACTTAATCCTAACTCAATCCATCTTTCCACAGTCAATCTCCACCAGCACTTGGCCAGACATGAGATAGACTACCTTCAATTTTCCTTCCGATGGTTCAACAACTTGCTAATGAGGGAGATGCCCCTAGGCTGCACCGTCAGGCTCTGGGACACACTGCACGCTGAACCTGACGGCTTCTCCCACTTCGTGCTCTATGTGTGTGCTGCGTTCCTCACCTACTTCTCCCAGCACCTCATGAACCAGAGGGATTTCCAGGTGTGTGTGTGTGTGTGTGTGTGTGTGTGTGTGTGTGTGTGTGTGTGTGTGTGTGTGTGTGTGTGTGTGTTGTGTTCCTCAGCTATTTTTGCCAGCACCTCATGAACCAGAGAGGGACTTTCAAGTGAGGGTTTTTTTATGTAGGAAGGACACTGGCCAAGGGTAACAAAAATCCATTAAAAAAATATGCCCACTGAAATGCCAGTCCCATAAAAGGGTCAAAGCAGTGGTCAAAACTTGATGAATAAGTGTCTTGAAACCTCCCTCTTGAAAGAATTCAAGTCATAGGAAGGTAGAAATACAGAAGCAGGCAGGGAGTTCCAGAGTTTACCAGAGAAAGGGATGAATGACTGGTTCCGAGGGTCAATGACTGACTGACTTCCGAGGGTCTAGGCCAGCGAGTGTGTGAAGGCTGTGCTTATTTATCATTCTGTATGAAGTGAGCAGTCGCACACCTTTCCTTCTCCTAACCTAACCTAACACCAACAGTGACTAATACTGCTACTACATATCTGAAGGCTATACATAAATCTTTCCTCCTAACCTAACCTAACTTAACCTCCCCTGCCCCACATTGAAACTATTCCCTACCACTAGAGTCCAGTGGAGTTCACCTAACTAAACCTAACTAATCTAACATAAGGTCACTCCCACAGGGCTTAATGCTGCTGCTTCAGAATCTGCCAACATCCTCTTGGTCAGACACGGAGATCAGTCTGCTGGTGGCCGAGGCATTCAGGTTGAAGTACACATTTGCTGATGCGCCAAACCACCTCCAGACACCTCAGAAGTGATGCCACACCCAGCACAACAGTGGAGCAACACCAGGAAACCATAGAAACAAACAGAATCCACCAAATGTCACCAAAATAGCCAAAACCTACTGAAAATTAATGGGGAACGCAAGGAAATATTTAAAACGCAGGAAATTAATGGGTTTTACCAGAAAAATGCCCAGAACGTACCAGATATTAGTGAGAAACGAGAGAATATAATTTTAAACAGCAGGTGTTACCAAGAATAATACCCAGAATGCACCAGAAAATATAAGCAAAAAATAGAAACAAGAAAACACCAGAGAAATTAACAAGAAAATGTTCATAAAAAAAAATACCTTAGAAAATTTAATTAAAAGCATCATACCATATAAAAAAAAACAAGAAATATTAAAAAAACACAATAATAAACACTAAAACACCCAGAATACTGAAAAAAAACATCAATAAACACCACAAAACACCAGGAAATGCCAGGTACAAGGGTGCTGGAGTGAGTGGTATTAGTGTTTTGTGAGAGATGACGAGGTGAGGGGAGAATTGTGAAAAAAGTGTGAGGTGGAGCCAGATTGTGCCGTGTTACCCAGTACAGACACGATTCACAGCTCCACACAACACTGGTAGCCTCACCCGCAACTGTGACTGTGTGTGTGTGCGTGTGTATGTGTGCGTGTGTTTCATACTGCTGAGGAACAGATGAGTTCTGCATTTGGAAACTTACTTATGAATTTACATATAATGATACCACAGATAGTATTATAGTTGACTGGATAGAACCAGCAGACAAGAGGCATCAAATCTTTCATAATCTGCCTAAAGTAACTAAAAATATGTCCAGAAACATAAGCTGAAACAAATTTAGTTAAAATGAGAAATAAGAGGTGAATTAAAACATAATCCTTCTCAGAGAAATAGTTTGTCTTATGTTTTTCACTGCTATGTGTACTTGCAATTATCTTTCATTGCTCAGGAATCCTGAGCAATGAAAGATAATTGCAACTAACCTTGCTTCCCCAAAATGCAGATAAACCTTTAAAATTTACCATCAGCATTATAAATTTAGTTGCATATATCCACTGTTCAAATTACAATAAGACCAATTTAATGAGATTGAATGTTGTGTTTGGAGTTTTATTTAAAATATCAGTTTTTTTCTTTAATTTGTAGTTAATGTTTTTAAATGCTTGGCAAGTCTCTCTCTCTCTCTCTCCCCACACACACCTCCAGGGGCTTCCTCAAGATTGAAAGATTAACTATTTACCCACAAAAAGACCTCTCAGACCCTCCTCAAGCTCCCAGGACCCCCTTTGAAGGGGTCTAATACCCCTACCCACTAATACACACATATATATCACAAGAGAACAGTGAGCCAGTAATAACAAAATTGACACATACCTTCTGTGTCCTCTGCAAAGGTCTCCCTCACTCTGAATGTCCGAGGCAACGTCACCTCTTCCTGCCAGAGTTCTGTTACCAACATAGTCATCTGGAAGGCAAAAAAGAGATGAATAATATAACCCTGGGGGCCACCACTAAATCTGCTATTAACATATCTATATTATTTCTTTTTAATCTCCTGACCTAACTAAACTAACCTTCTTTCCCCAAAATGCAGATAAACCTTTAAAATTTACCATCAGCATTATAAATTTAGTTGCATATATCCACTGTTCAAATTACAATAAGACCGATTTAATGAGATTTAATTTTGTGTTTTAAGTTTTATTTAAAATATGTTTTTTTTTCTCTAATTTGTAGTTAACATTTTTAAATGCTTGGCAAGTCTCTCTCTCTCTCTCTCCCCACACACCTCCAGGGGCTTCCTCAAGATTGAAAGATTAACTATTTACCCACAAGAAGACCTCTCACACCCTCCTCAAGCTCCATGGATCCCTTAGAAGACCTCCACACCCACAAGACCCCAACACACCTCCACGGGCTTCCTCAAGATTGAAAGATTAACTATTTACCCACAAGAAGACCTCTCAGACCTTCCTCAAGCTCCCAGGATCCCTTAGAAGACCCCCACACACCCCCAGCGGCTTACCTCAGGGGAGAACGGGTCATGTTGATTGTGTTTCTCTGCAGTGACGACAGAGTGGTTGTTGACTTGGGTGTGGTGGGCAGGCTGGCTGGTACGCTTTTCCTGTAAGATATAGGGGCTGTTAGTGGTAGTACTAGTAGTAGTAGTAGTAGTAGTAGTAGTAGTAGTAGTAGTAGTAGTAGTAGTAGTAGTAGTAGTAGTAGTAGTAGTAGTAGTAGTGGTAGTGTGTCTAGAAGTGTTTGAGGATATTTTGGTGTGTTTTGAAGGAGTTTGTATGTTGTAATGTGTTTTTAATGTGTTGTTGTGTGTTTGCAGATGTGTTGGGGTGTTTAAGGGGTGGGCAGACTGGTGGTGCCTTCCCCCAGCAAGTTACAGAGGCTATTAACATAAGAGTAGAAGATAAGGCAAGTCACAAGCAAGCCACCCACAAAATGAGTCCTGCCTTAAGATTACTACCCTCCCATAAACCACTCGGTAAACACACACACACACACACACACACACACACACACACATACACACCTGTTGGACATAGCAAGGTGACAGTCAGTTCTTGTCAGTATCTTGAAATCAGCAGTGTTGCATTGAGAACCCTTTGAGTCTGGAAGAAAAACAAACTCATTAATTAGACTTCCACCATTGCTGACAACTTCATACTAATTACAGACACACAGAACAAGATAACAGTGTCAGTTTATGGTGTGCGGGTGTCCCCTAGGACACCCGCACACCTTCAGGACCCCCACACACCTCCAGGGGCTTCCTCAACATTGAAAGATTAACTATTTACCCACAAAAAGACTTCTCAGACCCTCCTCAAGCTCACAGGACCCCCTTAGAAGACCCCCACACCCACAAGACCCACACACCTCCACAGGCCACCTCAGGATAGAAGGATTAAATATTCACCCACAATAACACCTCGCAGACCCTCCCCAAGCTCCCAGGACCCCTTAGAAGATCCCCAGACACCCCTAGGACCCGCACACACCCCCAGGAGCTTACCTTAGGGGAGAACGGGTCATGTTGATTGTGTTTTTCTGCAGTGACGACAGAGTGGTTGTTGACTTGGGTGTGGTGGGCAGGCTGGCTGGTACGCTTTTCCTGTAAGATATAGGGGCTGTTAGTAGTAGTAGTAGTAGTAGTAGTAGTAGTAGTAGTAGTAGTAGTAGTAGTAGTAGTAGTAGTAGTAGTAGGAAAGGGAGGAGGAGTGATGATATTGGTAAAAGAGGATATTGTTGTTGAGGAAGTGGAATATGGTGATGGAATGGTGGAAACTTTGAGTATTGTGATTAAGATCAAAGGAAGTGAAAAAAGGAAAGTTATCATGACTTATGTATCACCAAAAACTAATGCATGGGAGACCAGTAGATATAAAACTATGCAACTAAAAACAAGAAATAGCATAGAGGAAATGATAAGGAAAAGTGACAAAGTGTTCTTAGTAGGTGACTTCAACACTAAAGAAATTAACTGGGAGGAGATGGAAGTGATAGAAAATGTTGGGTTGTGGAGAGAACTTAGGCACACACACACACACACACACACACACACACACACACACACCTTACCAATTTGAAAAAGAAAAGAGGAGAAAAAAAAAAAAGAGATCAGGGGAGAAGAGGAAGGAAACAAAAGACAAGAGCAAGTGTAGATAGCCCTAATTAGATACAATGTTGTGTGTGTGAGTGTGTATTTCCCCAGTTTTGACATACAGGAAAAGAATAGTGCTTGTACTGACACATATTTATATCCAGTAATGTCCTGTTTGGCTTTCAAGTGTTTAATATTCCTAATGTGGACTACTTTGTATCCAAGGTGTTCAATCCAAGTTTCAGCGTTGCTATGAGAAAAATTGTATTCATTGATATCTTTCATATGAACAGTCATTTGAATTTCTTGCTGTATCTTGTATCTCTTGAATCACAAAAAAAAAGAAAAAAAAAAAAAAATATATATATATATATATATATATATATATATATATATATATATATATATATATATATATATATATATATATATATATATATATATATATATATATATATATATATATATATATATATATATATATATATATATATATATATATATATATATATATATATAAAATCTGTCATCTTGGAATTTCTTTGATGCCTTGGATATTATATGATTTCCCCTTTTCATGTATTTATTTATTTATTTATTTTATTATTTTACGTATTTATTTATTTGTTTATTTATTTATTTATTTTTTGCTAATCTTTCTTCACTATCTTGGTTGATGCTCTTCATATTCTGTTTATGTTCCTTATGGTCTCTCTCAGTATGATGACCATATGATTGTTGAATATTCCAGTTTTGGATGGATCATGGAAATTGTTTCATCTAACTGAATGTCGTTCTTATAAGAACATAACATAAGAAATAAGGGAAGCTGCAAGAAGCGACCAGGCTTACACGTGGCAGTCCCTGATCATTTTCCTTGGCTTATGTCTTTCCTCTGAACCTGTTTTTAAGTGTGTCTGATGATAAGTTATCTTGAAACATTATTCCTAATTCTTTTCACATTCTTAATCTGTGGATTTGTTAATTTCTTATCAGGTAATTTCCTGTCTGTGTCATACTACTCTTGCCAAATTCTGTCTGCACTTTTTGACATTATTATTATTTTTATTATTATTGTTATTATTGTTCAGACATTTAGACAACTTGGAGGGGGAGGTAGGAGGAAAACACAGGTGTATGGAGTTGAGTTTATTCCTGACCAGTTTTGCCTACAGCTTCTTCAGCTGAAGAAGCTGTAGGAAACTGGTCGGGAGTAAACTCAACTCCATACACCTGTGTTTTTCTCCTACCTCCCGTATATATATATATATATATATATATATATATATATATATATATATATATATATATATATATATATATATATATATATATATATTCATCTAATCTTTTCTTGATATTTATGATATTTAATAATCCCTTGTTAAAACCACTTATAAGTTTGAAGACATGAATCAGGCCACTTCACACATTCCATGATTCTAAAGAGAGCAAATTGAGTGGTCTGGATTTGTTACTCTATAATTAAGCTGTCTTACCAATCTGAAAACCTCAGTCATGTTGTCTTACCCTTCATCTCTTGGTAAAATTCATACTCAGATCATTGATTTTCATTCAACATACTTTTGCATTTCAGTGAAATTATATAAGCGAGAGAGAGAGAGAGAGAGAGAGAGAGAGAGAGAGAGAGAGAGAGAGAGAGAGAGAGAGAGAGAGAGAGAGAGAGAGAGAGAGAGAGAGAGAGAGAGAGAGAGAGAGAGAGAGAGAGAGAGAGAGAGAGAGAGAGAGAGAGAGAGAGAGAGAGAGAGAGAGAGAGAGAGAGAGAGAGAGAGAGAGAGAGAGAGAGAGAGAGAGAGAGAGAGAGAGAGAGAGAGAGAGAGAGAGAGAGAGAGAGAGAGAGAGAGACAATAAACACTTACTCCATTTCATTGGCTTTTTCAGAGAAGACTCTCAAAATGAACTCTCCTTCTTCATTAGGCTCAAAGGTGGATGGCACAATGCAGTAAGTGCCAGGGGGCAGCTTGAAGCGACAAGACACCTCCCTCGTGTTGATGAAGGATGGGGAACGAGCCACTGAGGCAGAATACTTGAAGAAGTTCAGATCTAAAGGCCGAGGAACACCATCTGGGTCTCGTAACTGTAGAGTGAAAATGTGAATATATGTAAGTTTAGCTAGTTACTGATGCCTGCTATTTATCACTCCTTCAAAGGCGTCGGCATGTTGGAAGAATCTCGACTTTGTTGTCTTTGCACATTGCAGTCCTCTCTCTCTATGATATTCTAATGATATGGCCTTCCATTTCACAGGAAGATATTTTTCACACCAGCAGCATTTAAGGCTATGTCTGACTATCATCATATTGCCATGTATAACAAATCATAATGATGTGGTCATGAGGAAAGAAATGATGAAAATAATGAGGTGAGTGCTAAGCATTTTAAATATGAATACAAAGCAGAGGGATATGACAAAAAGACAAGGTTTGATCCACAGGAAGAAGAAGAAGAAGAAGAAGAAGAAGAAGAGAGAGAGAGAGAGAGAGAGAGAGAGAGAGAGAGAGAGAGAGAGAGAGAGAGAGAGAGAGAGAGAGAGAGAGAGAGAGAGAGAGAGAGAGAGAGAGAGAGAGAGAGAGAGAGAGAGAGAGAGAGAGAGAGAGAGAGAGAGAGAGAGAATGAAGTTATACATTACACATGTGAATTTCTTCCACAACTACAGAAGTCTTGACTTACATAATAAATTGCAAAGCCAATAGTAAGGCACTCTAAGCCAAGCTTCCTCTGTGAACGGCGATTCTTCTGCATCAGTGCCACAATCACTGTACACTTGTTGTCATCATCATCATCAACCTCAGTCAAAGTGATTCTGTACTGAGGATTGTGCCAGAATGTATCTGTTGACAAACAAGTCACACAAGTAAATCCAAAAGTTTAATCATGCAAGAGGTTCCTTGACATAAGCACTAACAGGTCTCAGATATGTAGATACATAGTGGGTGAAGTTGTGGTAAGATCTATGGGACAACAAGAAACTAACATTCTCAGATATGTACACTATCAAGTATTTCTTCAGTGAAAATGGGCATAATAACTAATAAAACAACACAAACCAATGGCCGTTAGACTCACCAAGGAAATTCCTACATCCGCCAGATGAGGAGCCCCTGATCCAGGCTCCCTCAAACACACTCATCTCCCACTTGTGCTGCACGGAGCCGATGATGTCCTCGTCCTCCAGGGAGTCTGGGTTGAGGTTGGTCATCTCCAGCATGGTGAAGTTGGTCAAGAAGTCCTGAGTAAGTTATGAATTAGAAACAATATGGGAATCTTTCTCTCTTTTTCTTTCTCTTGCCATCTTACATAGTAAAACACACTATCTATCTGTTTGTGTGTAGGTGTGTCTGCTTTTCACAGAAAAACCATTGAACTGACTGTGATGAAATTTGGACTGATACTTGATCCAGGGAGTGACATAGGTTATGTCTTAACTACTTTCAACCCAAAACTGTTAGGTTATTCAATTTTATCTTGACGACACCAGGTCATTCTGCTAGTATGAATAAAATCCTTGGGAAAACCTTTATTAACAGCACAGCCTAAACTTTTCTGCATGGTCAAGAAAGGTACTGAAGAAATATTTCTATCACATGAAAATATGCTTGTTGAAACTCTTAATCAGTACATATCAATTCTGTTTGCCTAATTTAAAAAATCCTTCTTACTTTTTCCTTCAACTTATTCTTCACCTTACACTACAAATACATTTTGAATCTATGTTGTCAATTTAAAAGCATTATTAATTTCTAATGGAACAAGTGTTCACATTTACATAATATGATAAAAATATGTATGTAGTTTCGTGAAGACATCAAACAAATACTGTACAATAAAGAAGGTTCTAAATACTGTAACAATAAAAAAATTATTAGTTTCCAAGAGGCAGAGTATTATCACTAACCTTGAAAGACATCCAAAACTCCCCATCATGTTTAAAGGTGAGACCCATCTCTTCTTTCTCCTCAGGAGGAATGAACTGCCATTCTTGACTCTTGTCACTCCAGGGGCCAACCCACTCTGCTTCATTGCCCCAAGGGTTACGGATGCGCACCAGAGGGATCTTGCCTGACACCCTTGGAGTCTGGATGTCACAATACTTGATGCGAGTGATGGAGTAAGCATGACCACGCACCAGACCATTGTCACAGCGTGCCTCCACCACATTGGGGTCAGGCTGTAGGAGAAAAAGGGGAAAATATATTTTATTGAGAGATATTTGAGGACACGTATTTATATAACTGCAGTATAATTATGTGTGTGTGTGTGTGTGTGTGTGTGTGTGTGTGTGTGTGTGTGTGTGTGTGTGTGTGTGTGTGTGTGTGTGTGTGTGTGTGTGTGTGTGTGTGTGTGTGTGTGTGTGTGTGTGTATTCAAAAGTGTACATGCAAATAGCCTTTCACACAAATGCACACTCACACACACACACACACACACACACACAAATCTCTCTCTCTCTCTCTCTCTCTCTCTCTCTCTCTCTCTCTCTCTCTCTCTCTCTCTCTCTTATAATGTCAACAAAAGTTCCTATAATGTGCTTATTATTATTATTATTTTTTATTATTATTATTTATCCATTTATTTATTTATTTATTTATCTATTTACTTATTCATTATTTTTCTAGGTAATGTAAAAATTTATTATGAATTGTACAGTTAATCATGAGAGAGAGAGAGAGAGAGAGAGAGAGAGAGAGAGAGAGAGAGAGAGAGAGAGAGAGAGAGAGAGAGAGAGAGAGAGAGAGAGAGAGAGAGAGAGAGAGAGAGAGTTTGTGTGTATGTATGTACGTATGTATGTTAGATATTATATTATTGTTATTACTAGGATCTTCCAGACCCACCTCAGGATAGAAGGATTAAATATTTACCCACAATAACACCTTGCAGACCCCCCCAAGCTCCCAGGACCCCTTGGGAGACCCCCAGACACCCACAGGACCCCCACACACTCCCAGGGGCTTACCTCAGGGGAGAACAGGTCATGTTGATTGTGTTTTTCTGCAATGACGACAGAGTGGTTGTTGACTTGGGTGTGGTGGGCAGGCTGGCTGGTACGCTTTAACTGTAAGATATAGGGGCTGTTAGTAGTAGTAGTAGTAGTAGTAGTAGTAGTAGTAGTAGTAGTAGTAGTAGTAGTAGTAGTAGTAGTAGTAGTAGTAGTAGTAGTAGTAGTAGTAGTAGTGGTGGTGGTAGTGGTGGTGTGTCTAGAAGTGTTTGAGGATATTATGGTGTGTTTTGAAGGAGTTTGTATGTTGTAATGTGTTTTTAATGTGTTGTTGTGTGTTTGCAGGTGTGTTGGGGTGTTTAAGGGGTTGTTCCAGAGTGTTTTTTTTTAATTATGAATTACCGGTGGACACTGTTCATTAGTTTGTTAGCTTTGTGTGATAGGTAAAGTCACTCTTGGTGAGTTTCTGTGGTTTTCAGGTGAATGTCAAAGATGAAGGTATAAAAATATGTATATTTAGATATATGTACAGAGTTGTGGAGAAAGGGTGTGGCGTGTATGGGGCAACGGATGTCCTCTGTGTGGTGCAGCGCTACACCCTGGCAAGACACTGGTCCTAGCCTCATTGCCACCTGGTGGAAAGGAACAGTCTTGTGGAGCATTGTATTACACCCCAGGTTAGGCATAGCACAGCTGGCCACATACCTACACAGCAAGGCCCCACAGCATACATTAGTTCACCACAGCCCCTTCATAATGAGACTGTCCAATAGTTAATGCAAAAAATTGATAAGTAAAAGAAATCCTTCATATGTATATCATGTACATTTTGCTTACCCCCTGCCCCTTTAAAATAAGACTGTTCCCTTCAAAATAAATAGATGAAATAACTAAATAAGCCTTAACAATTCCTCTTACTCACTTCAGAGGTGAGCCGGCAATTCCCCGAGGAGTTCCGACCGGAGCCACACGTGTCCTCTTCTCTTTCTCTTGTTGATACCTCCTCCTCCTCCTCCTCCTCCTCCTCCTCCTCCTCCTCCTCCTCCTCCTCCTCCTCCTGCTGGTGGTGTTGCTGGTGGAAGAACATAGTGGAGGCAGGGGAGGGGGAAGGGGAGTAGAGGGTGGTGTACACATACCCAGGGTAACTGAACATCCCTGTGGGGGGGTTGGTGGGGGTTGTTGCTCCCCCCTGGTTGGCCACCACGACCCCCCCTGGGATGGCTGCCACTTGGTTGTAAGCTATGGGGGGTGGGGGGAGAGGGAGGTTAAATTAGGTCATCATTATTATTTTTGAATCAGTAATAATAATGATACTACTACTATTACTACTACTACTACTACTACTACTACTACTACTACTACTACTACTACTACTGTTATTGCTGTTATCAACCCATCTATTTATTTTTTCATTCAATAATCCACAAATTGTTATCCTACTACTACTACTAATACTACTACTACTACTTACCATATTGCTGTGGGGAAGGCTGTGTGTATATAACTGCAGTGCTGGGAGCTGTGAAGGTGTAGTGGGTGTAGCCTGGGTACAACTTCAATGCAGTGAAGGGGGGCGGCGACCCTGGAGGGGGAGGGGAGAGTAGCTCCCATCCTTGTCTCCTGTGTACTGCTGAGAGAGAGAGAGAGGGTGAAAGAGTGAGAATTTGGAGTGATTTTGAGTGTAAGAGAGAGAGAGAGAGAGAGAGAGAGAGAGAGAGAGAGAGAGAGAGAGAGAGAGAGAGAGAGAGAGAGAGAGAGAGAGAGAGAGAGAGAGAGAGAGAGAGAGAGAGAGAGAGAGAGAGAGAGAGAGAGAGAGAGAGAGAGAGAGAATCATTATCTGTACATTTGTGTCACGTGTATATTTTAGCTATATAAAGTGATGAGGTCTGTGTGTGTGTGTGTGTGTGTGTGTGTGTGTGTGTGTGTGTGTGTGTGTGTGTGTGTGTGTGTGTGTGTGTGTGTGTGTGTGTGTGTGTGTGTGTGTGTGTGTGTGTGTGTGTGTGTGTGTGAACCTTTTTACTCACTGACACAATCCCCTCCAGAGACATTTTTCCTTCATTCAAATAAGCCGTAGTAATTTCATTTCACTAAGCTAAAATAAAAATAGTAAAACATGAACTAATCTCCAGCATCCATCCCTTCTTTGAACTATAAGTGGTATGTGTCCTTTGAAAATACCATTAACTTGTATCTTTTTATTCAGCTTGGGCAGCTACAACAGCCAGATTTGTACACCAACTCTCTCCTTCTCTCATCTCTTTCTCTCTCAGCATTCGTCTCCCCACTTACCTCATCTCTTCCTCCTCTCATCCTTCTCTCTCTCATCATTCTGACCTTCATTTATTTTTGTCTATGCATGTTTTCTCATTTTTGCATGCACTAACTCATTCTCTGTATGTGTATGTTGGTTAAGTTTGGTTAAGTGTTAAATAAAGAATGGTATTTTATATTAATTTCAATCTATTTATCCACTTATTATCTGTATTTTTAAGATACATGTAGCATTTGAACTGTAAACCTTTCTAACTGTCTATCTCCTGCACACCCAGCTTGTCAACACCCCTGTGCCTGCAAACGGGTCACTGAACATTAAATAAACTTGTCCGAGTCCCCTACATACACACAAGTGGCTGGCCAGACAATGCATCAACTCAAACAATGGATAAACAGTGGGAATGTGCTGGTCTGAGCCCCCAAAACACACTAGTGCCTGGCCAGACACTGCATAGGCACAGATGGGGGGCTGGTTTGGCCTGACAGCACCCTCCAGTGTTCATGTAAACTCAGACTACCATTTGTAATTCTATTTTGGGGAGCCACACCTCA
>NW_026973717.1:115000-137500 GCF_035594125.1 Scylla paramamosain
GGGGTTAGTTTGGGGGTTGATAATTGACCTGTGAAAGAATTACTTGTGTGTAATTAGTGACAGTTATATAAGTAATGTGTGTGTGTGTGTGTGTGTGTGTGTGTGTGTGTGTGTGTGTGTGTGAGAGCTCTCCCCTGCCTCTCCTGCTGTGGCTGTGTTGAGTGCCACAGTGCTGCAGTGCCACAGGCAGTGACAACCAGCCTGCCTGCCTCTTCTTACCTGCTGTGGTTGTGGAGGGTAGGGCCAGCTGTACACCTGCTGTGGCTGTTGCTGCTGCTGCTGCTGCTTTAGGGGGAGCAGGGGGCGCAGCGGAGGGCAGCTCTGAGTCGCTCCTGGTGTGGGGCGGGGGACAGAGGCTGTGGTAGGGACTGGTGTGGCTGATGGTGGGTGGGGCGGGGCTCGGGGGCCGGGGGGTGCAGGACGGAGGGCTCGTCGTCGCCGCTGTCGTGTCCCCCGGGGGGGCACCCGCGCCTCTTCCTCCTCCTCCTCCTCCTCCTGTGGCAGGAAGCCCTTCAGGTCAGGGCGGGGCAGCCGCAGCGCACCCTTTGCCCCAAGCCTGAAGGTGATTGGGCCGGGGCGGGCGGGGCGCAGACCTCCTCCTCCCCCACAGGGAGGGGCAGGGAGAGGTTTGGTGGGGATCCAGTGTGTCAGGGCAGGGTGGGGTGGAGGTGGCTCAGGTCCTCCCAGCACACACACTACTGCAATATATAAAATAAATTAGACAGGGCTTAACAACAACAACAACAACAACAATAATTAATAATAATAATAATAAAAAACAATGCTAGGTTAGGTTGCGGGTTCCCAGTCAACAGTTGGCGTCAATAATGAGACAATAATTAAACAATTGCAATAATTACTGTTTAAATAAGATAATACAAAAATAATAAGAGATGCAATTATTTTTTTTTATGTAATCTGAACAAAATAATACAAAATAATAGTATTTCTATGTTAATTTAAGCACAGCAACAAATAAATCAATAAAAACAGTACAAAAAACAATAAGATATACAATTATTTTCATGTAATCTTAGCATGAAAATACACAAATAAATAAAATAAAAAAAAATAGCAAGATATACAATTATTGGTGTATGATAAGCACAATAATCACTGTTCTGGAAAACAAGATTATTTGAGGCAGTGAATAATGTCACTGGCTCTTCTTGTGCTGTGCATCTGGTGATATCACTGCATGCTGCTCACAGGGGACTAGTTGTCGGCAGTGTCCGAGTGCTGCCTGCTGTTGAAGCTGTGGTAGGATGCTGCGTCTAGTGATGACCATTGAAAACTTCCTGGTGTTGAATTCATAGGAAATAAGGATCACCTGAAGATCCGCCACCCCAGCCGCACTCGGGGTGGCAGATCTTCAGATGAGACAATCCGGGGTGGCGGATCTTCAGGTGATCCCATACTTTTAATGAAGTAAACTTTTTTCTGCATTTTATATCCACTCAGTTTTTTAATGCATTCATGTTGTTAGGTTAGGTTAGGTTAGGTAAGGCTAACCTAACCTAACCTAACCTAACCAAGTGAGAGAGTCTGGGGTGGCGGATCTTCAGGTGAGACAATCTGGGGTGGCGGATCTTCAGGTGATCCGGAAATAATTGTGGTATTACATGTGAAGATGTTAATTGATGTCTCTGTTGCTTTTTGGCAATTAGTTTGATTAATTCTGAGCTTAAAAACAAACAAAAAACCAACTCCAATCAAAATTCTGCGTTTCCCGAGGCCATGACACCATATTTGCCTCGGAACAGACCCCATTCGCGAAGCGCCACGACTGGCCGAGCCCTTAAGCCTTTCCCTCCCACCGGCCAATCAGAATTCACCTTATTTAACCCTTCATATCGACTGTAATTATTCATTTTATCAGTTATTCTTGTGTGTGTGTGTGTGTGTGTGTCTGTTTCACTCATATAAAGTATAAGAATACAAGCTTATTTAATTATTTATCAATTAATTAATTTGAAAATAATGTTGAATATTTATTTATTTATTTATCTATTTAATTTCCATCACTGTCCCTTGAATAAACGAAGCCAGGCCAAAATCATTGTTATATTACAATTACACAATATATTCCACTAATAACTTACCATCTAATTGATAAAACAATAAAAGTAACAATAATAATCCATATTTTTATAAGTTACACTAAATATTACAATGAAAACCGTGTACTTGTCACATCAATAAAGTCAATAATGCTGTACCTGGGTCCTCTCTCTCTCTCTCTCTCTCTCTCTCTCTCTCTCTCTCTCAGTGTATTTGTGAGATATATAACCACCCAGCCAGCCAGGGACCACAACACGTCACTAGTGGTGTACTGGGGTCTTCTCTCTCTCTCTCTCTCTCTCTCTCTCTCTCTCTCTCTCTCTCTCTCTCTCTCTCTCTCAGTGTATTTGTGAGATATATGAAATAATGAGTGCAATGGTTGGCTTCACTAATGCACAGCTGGCAACTAACACCACACAGACAGCCAGGGACCACAACACGTCACTAGTGGTGCACTGGGGTCCTCTCTCTCTCTCTCTCTCTCTCTCTCTCTCTCTCTCTCTCTGTGTGTGTGTGTGTGTGTGTGTGTGTGTGTGTGTGTGTGTGTGTCTCCTTCTCTCTTTCAGCTAGGCAAGGATCGCAATTCCCCTGTATCAAACAAACAAACAAACAGACAAACAAACAAGGAAATTAAGATGAAATAACTGATACAGGAATGGCAAACATATCTAACGTACCCAAACGAACGCCATATTGAAAAAATAACACCAACAATGAACAAACAACTCGAAAATAATATAAAAATCCGCTAATTTGACCCAAACATCCCCTGCCCTTATCACCCTCTCAGTTTCCTTATTTCCCGGCCTTCCACACCTTATTTCCCTTACCTTGACTATTCCAGGGGCAGGAAATAGTTAATTCCTCTTATTTCCGTCCCTCTTCGTGGCCTATTATACCGGGAATCTTCACATTTCAATTCCTAACACCACATCCACAGCGGCTTTCGATCCTCCATCTTGGTCTTGGTCTGGGTCCTTGCTTACAATCGGCCTCGCATATAAACCTATAAAATTATCGTACTCAGCTGGGTTTTAGTTCAATAAATGCCTACATTGATATTTCCTCTTCCTTATTATATTTATAGGAACTGCAATAAAGATGAGAGGCAGTAAATAAGACCTACAGCGAGAAATTTAAAATATATTCTGTTAGGGGCATTAGTTCAAGATGCCATTGTGTAAAAGGAAAGCAAATCTGATGAATTAAGATTGTGGGGCAGAACAGAATAGCAATAATGTTTCTGAACGCACAAAATATACAGCAATAGAGGCTTTGCAATTATTTACAGGGAAAGGACCGCGTTAACAGAAAGGCCACAGGAATTAGCCAGGTTTCTCCTGTTAAGAATGCAGAAATTTTGCTTATCTTCCACTAAAACACTATAAAAACACCTTTAAAACCTATGTCAGTTTTAATAGAGGCACAGAAGTGTAATTCTTTATTTAAATTAAGAGAAAGGACACAGAAATTAGTCTAGTTCTCAAGATTTTAGAGAAAAACCTGATACAAGAAGAACGGAAGAGAGAAAACATGACATTTTAAGGAGTAAATTTTTCTAAGGTCCTACTAATTAAAACTTTCTTACCTAACATTACCGAGAGAGAGAGAGAGAGAGAGAGAGAGAGAGAGAGAGAGAGAGAGAGAGAGAGAGAGAGAGAGAGAGAGAGAGAGAGAGAGAGAAAGGGTGACAATCCCATATAACATTATCTAAATATTCCAAAAAGAAGTCCTTATGTAATCTCGGTTATCTGAACAGTCATGTCTCCCAGCGCTGTCATTTTTCCAGCATTCATTCCTCATTCATTGCACAATAAAATCTGATGGTTAACTTACTCGTTTGAGGTGAAATAACGAAGATTAAAGAGCGATTAATATTTCCACTGCACTATATTCAAGACTCGCATCAAACTCCCACCTGTCAGGTTTATTTATTTATTTTTTATTTATTTATTTGTTTATTAATGTTATTGTTTTTTCACGGAAATGTTTGTTTTGATTTTTCTGTTTATTTAATTGTTACTTGTTTTGTTTTTTGTTTTGTCTTATGAGTTAATTATTTCGTTGATTTCGTCATTCATTAATAAAATTATTGATCCATTTATTTGTTTTTTTTTTCTTGTGTGTATATATAATTACGTATTTTTATAATATTAAGAGTTAATTATTTTTTTCTCGTTTGTTTGTCTGGTTTTTTTTTTTCTGTTTCGCGTTTCAAAAAAGAAAATCAGACTATTTATTTCATCTTCGAATGTGGAGAAGTTTTGTTTACTTATTTAATTTTGCCTAAATCAATCGTTTTTAATCGCTGTTTTCAGTAGAAACGTTTATTCTTATTTTTTATTCTGTTTATTTCTCAGTTTTATGACTTTATATTATATGTTTGGACACTTGTGAAAGGTAGCTGATAAACACTGACTACTAACCCTTTAACTACTAACAAACACCATTTATCTCTCTCCCTCGCCAGTCTCCATATTGCCAACTGTCTTCCACATCTATATAATCAGGAAACCATGTCAAAAAAACTACTTATGGGATGCTGGCGTTAACCATATAACTGCGTAGCCTATCTCCACTCTTCGCCAACATCTAAACACAAACCTATCTACCTTATAATGTCATCTACAGTCATTTTATGATTATTCACCATAACAAAATTGTTATATTAAGTTGTTTTATATATTAAAATGTTTCCATCATGCCCACATACACACACAAAACCATTTAATTTGTAAACAACAAACATGTGTAGCCTATCATTTACATAGTGTTATTTTCTGATTACATACCGTGAGAAAATTACTCATATTACTTTTATTAGTATGTTTTATTTATTAAACTGCTTCTTTAATGCTTCCATGCACACACACACAACCATTTCTTTCGTAAACACGAAGTTATTTAGGCTATAATCTAATATTATTTCCTGATTCTTATAATGACTAATAGATTACAAATGGAAGTTTTTTTTTCCTTTAAATTTCTCATTTTTCTCTCTATTTCCTTTTATTAAATTTTGCTACACATCTCAAAGCCTTCTCTCTCATTAATATTCGTATATTTGTGCCTATCTTTTATAAAACTCGAAACTATTTCATATTTTCATGTTATTCTTCCATTTATTCATATACATACACTTTTCACTATTCAATTTCTCTTATTCTTCTATTTTCTATTATTTTGTTCAGCTTATATTCCGTCTCCTCTTGTTAAGACTAATTAAAGGTCATTTTAGTTCCTCTCAGTCATTTTCATCCACAAAAAACTCATACTTCACTCCTACCTGTTTATTTTCATCCACCTCTTCCACTATTTGCTTCTATTTTCATTCTGCAATATATTTTCCTTCTTTTTGTTGCATCATCTACTTTCCCAGAAAAGATTAACCCTTCTGCCCCAGACAACTGCATTTAAAAGTGTTATTTAAACTGACCAGGTTTTAAAAGGGTGGTTTTTTTTTATCATTCTGCAATATATTTTCCTTATTAGTGCATCATCTACTTTACCAGAAAAGATTAACCCTTCTGCCCCCAGACAACTGCATTTAAAAGGGTTATTTAAACTGACACAGGTTTTAAAGGGTGTTTTTTTTATATATATATATATATATAATTTCAGTGTCAGATTAGCAAGATTTTTGCATTCTTAACAGGAGAAACTTCCTTGAGTATTAGGCTAATTTCTGTGCCCTTTCTCTTAATTTAGATAAAGAATAATACTTCTGTGCCTTTATTTAAATTCACATAGGTTTTTAAAGGTGGTTTTATAGAGTTTTAGTGTCAGATTAGCAAGATTTCTGCATTCTTAACAGGAGAAACATCCTTGAGAGCTATGCTAATTTCTGTGCCCTTTCTCTTAATCTAAATAAAAAATAACACTTCTGTGCCTTTATTTAAATTGACATAGGTTTATAAAGGTGTTTTTTTTTTAGAGTTTTAGTGTCAGATTAGCAAGATTTCTGCATTCTTAACAGGAGAAACATCTTTGAGAACTAGGCTAATTTCTGTGCACTTTCTCTTAATTTAAATAAAAAATAACACTTCTGTGCCTCTATTTCAACTGACATAGGTTTATAAAGGTGTTTTTTATAGAGTTTTAGTGACAAATTAGCAAGATTTCTGCATTCTTAACAGGAGAAACTTCCTTGAGAACTAGGCTAATTTCTGTGCACTTTCTCTTAATTTAAATAAAAAATAACACTTCTGTGCCTTTATTTAAATTGACATAGGTTTTTAAAGGTGGTTTTATAGAGTTTTAGTGTCAGATTAGCAAGATTTTTGCATTCTTAACAGGAGAAACATCTTTGAGAACTAGGCTAATGTCTGTGCCCTTTCTCTTAATTTAATAGAGAATAACACTTGTGTGCCTTGATTTAAACAAACACTGATTTTTAAAGGTGTTTTTTTATAGAGTTTTAGTGACAAATTAGCAAGATTTCTGCACTCTTAACAGGAGAAACATCCTTGGGAACTAGGCTAATTTCTGTGCATTTTCTCTTAATTTAAATAGAGACTGAGAGCAACTAAAATGACCTTTAATTAGTCTTAACAAGAGGAGACGGAATATAAGCTGAACAAAATAAAAGAAAATAGAAGAATAAGAGAAACAGAATAGTGAAAAGTGTATGAATATGAATAAATGGAAGAATAACACGAAAATATGAAATACTTAGAGTTTTATAGGCACAAATATACGAATATTAATGAGAGGGAAGGCTTTGAGGTGTGTAGCAAGATTTAATAAAAGGAAATAGAGAGAAAAATGAGAAATTTAAAGCAAAGAAACTTCCATTTGTAATCTAGTAGTCATTATAAGAATCAGGAAATTATATTAGATTATAGCCTAAATAACTTTGTGTTTACGAAAGAAATGGTTTTGTGTGTGTGCATGGAAGCATTAAAGAAATATTTTAATAAATAAAACAAACTAATAAAGGTAATATAAGTAATTTTCTCACGGTATGTAATCAGAAAATAACACTAGGTAAATGATAGGCTATACATGTTTGTTGTTTACAAATTAAATGGTTTTGTGTGTGTATGTGGGCATGATGGTAACATTTTAATATATAAAACAACTTGATATAACAATTTCGTCATGGTAAATAATCCTAAAATAACTCTAGATAGGTTTGTGTTTAGATGTTGGCGAAGGAGTGGAGATAGGCTACCCAGTTATATGGTTAACGCCAGCATCCCATAAGTAGTTTTTTTGACATGGTTTCCTGATTATATAGATGTGGAAGACAGTTGGCAATAGGGAGGCTGGCGAGGGAGAGAGATAAATGGTGTTTCTTAGTAGTTAAAGGGTTAGTAGTCAGTGTTTATCAGCTAGCCTTCACAAGTCTCAAAAAATATAATATAGTCACAAAACTGAGAAATAAACATAATAAAAAGCCAGAATAAACGTTTCTACTGAAAACTGCAATTAAAAACGATTGATTTAGGCAAAATTAAATAAATAAATAAACAAAACTGCTCCACATTCGAAGATGAAATAAATAATCTGATTTTCTTTTTCGAGACACAAAACAGAAGAAAAAACAGAAAAACACACAAGAAAAAAAGAATTAACTCTTAACATTATAAAATATATATAATTATACACACACACAAGAATAAAGCAAATAAATGGATCAAGAATTTTATTAATGAATGACGAGATCAGCAAAATAATTAACTCATAAAACAGAACAAAACACAAAACAACCAAAAATTAAATAAACAAAAACTCAAAACAAACATTTATGTGAAAAAAACAACAGTAATAAGCAAATAAATAAAAATAAAATAAATAACCGATGTGGGAGTAGGCTAGTTGGAAGCCGATCGAGTGTAGTGCAGTGGATATATTAATCGCTCTTTAATCTTCGTTATTTCACCTCAAACGGGTAAGTTAGCCGTCAAATTTTATTGTGAAGTGAATGAGGAATGTATGTTGGCAAAATGACAGCGCTGGGAGACGTGACTGTTAAGATATCTGAGATTACATAAGGGCTTCCTTTTGGGAATATTTTTATTATGTTATACAGGATAGGCACCCTCTCTCTCTCTCTCTCTCCTGATACAAGTCTTTAATTGGTATAAGAGTTATAACAAGGGAGATGTAAGCAAAATATTTAGTATCAGCAACCAGGGTAGAATAAGAAATAACGGGTACAAGCTTAAAAATCTGGGAATAACATGGCAATATTTAGGTATATTTCACAGAGGGACTGCCATCTGTAAGCATGGTCGCTTCTTGCAGCTTCCCTTATTTCTTACGTTCTTAAGGGCTTGATTGAGTGAGTGTGAGGGTGAGGGGGAAAATTGTGTTTGGTTTTGGTATATGGACATAAGATTTTAGTGAGTGCTCTTGTAAGGATAGGGGAGGAGTGCTTTTCGTCTCCATCAAGGGCTAAAGTGCTGAGTGCTTGGCTTAATAAATTCGTAGGAGATAATATTTTAGTGCTTCTCTTCCCCAACAAAGGTTAATGCGAAGAAATAGTGTTGTGAGTGAGAATAAGGGTGGTAATAAGTGAGTTAAGGGTGGTAATAAATAAGGTAAGGGTGATAAGTGAGAATAAGGGTGATATTTCAGTGGTTCTCTTCCCCAACAAGGGTTAATGCGAAGAAAGAGTGTTGTGAGTGAGAATAAGGGAGGTAAGTGAGTTAAGGGTGATAATAAGTGAGAATAAGGGTGATATTTTAGTGATTTTCTTCCCCAACAAAGGTTAAGGTGTTGAAAGTGTGTTTGTGAGTGTGAGGTGAGTGTGAAAGCTGTGTGCCTTGCCTTGCTATGGGTTTATACATCTCTCATAACACTTCCCTGCCAGACCACCTCTGTGTGTGTGTGTGTGTGTGTGTGTGTGTGTGTGTGTGTGTGTGTGTGTGTGTGTTATATATAAAATGTAAATAAATAACTGCATTTCTACTGTACTGATGGGAGAAACACACTTTTAAAAGGCACTATTCAAAGTGGCACAGGTTTTTAAAGATGTTTTTTTTTTATGGTTTTAGTGTCAAATTAACATTCCTACATTACTAACAGGAGAATCACTCACAAAAACCTCTGCTAATCATCTTTGTGGTCTTTGCAATCAAATTGAGAGAGAGAGAGAGAGAGAGAGAGAGAGAGAGAGAGAGAGAGAGAGAGAGAGAGAGAGAGAGAGAGAGAGAGAGAGAGAGAGAGTGTGTGTCAGCTAAACCAATTCAACTTGATATGAGTGAAAATCTAATGATCTTCCATTCCCACAGAACTGTCACCCTAACCACGGAGTACTGGAGATTGTGTTCTGCATTGCCAGCCGGCACAAGCGGTGACAGGCAAGGCATGTGAGGTGTCTCACAGCTTTACTAACTTATGCAGGCACTGGTGCAATGCTATGCCCACAACACTCATTCACTTTATTCTTCTTTTTCCTCCTCCTTCTCCTTATTCCCTCCTCCTCCTTCTCGTCCTCCTTCTTATTCCTCCTCCTCCTCCTCCTCCTCCTCCTCCTCCTCCTCCTCCTCCTCCTCCTCCTTATTCTCCTCCTTCTTATTCCTCCTCCTCCTCCTCCTCCTCCTCCTCCTCCTCCTCCTCCTCCTCCTCCTCCTCCTCCTTATTCCTCCTCCTCCTTTCTCGTCCTCCTTCTTATTCCTCCTCCTCCTCCTCCTCCTCCTCCTCCTCCTCCTCCTCCTCCTCCTCCTCCTCCTCCTCCTCCTCCTCCTCTCCTCCTCCTCCTTATTTCTCCTCCTCCTTCTCGTCCTCCTTCTTATTCCTCCTCCTCCTCCTCCTCCTCCTCCTCCTCCTCCTCCTCCTCCTCCTCCTCCTCCTCCTCCTCCTCCTCCTCCTCCTCCTTATTCCTCCTCCTCCTTCTCGTCCTCCTTCTTATTCCTCCTCCTCCTCCTCCTCCTCCTCCTCCTCCTCCTCCTCCTCCTCGTACTAGCTTATTGGCTAAATGACTTGTGGCTTATTGAGGCTTATTGGTGACTGGCTTAGTGAGGCTTATTGGTGACTGGCCAATGGGGTGAGATTTTATCTTGGGCCACAACACTTATAAAAGAAGAATTACCAAAGATGGAATGTTATCACAACATCTGCCCTCTGACATCACATTATAAGTCATTGCTGATAGGTATATTAACTGTACTGTTATCTCATCCTAGTTCAGGAGTTAGTATCTTATCATTCTCTCTCTCTCTCTCTCTCTCTCTCTCTCTCTCTCTCTCTCTCTCTCTCTCTCTCTCTCTCTCTCTCTCTCTCTCTCTCTCTCTCTCTCTCTCTCTCTCTCTCTCTCTCTCTCGCTTTACGCTGATGACGTAAAGAAACTAATTGTGTCTGTTTTCCTAAGTTTTAACAAGTATATTTAAATCCTTTATCTATCTTATATAATGGTACAGTCAATGGTTATCATTGAAACACTTTATATAAGCACACACTATCTTTATGATCTTGGTTGAAAATAATGAAAATATGGAAAGTACGTATCTCAAAGTTCTCAGTCTCAGGGTGAGACGAAACTTTCTTTCAAAACAAGGGCACCAAAAGTGGTCAGTGAACAAGTATGCTGATTATTCAAGAACACCTTTTCAACATATCACTCCTAATACCAGTGTTGGACATTCTCATACTGATCTTCATAAAAGGTGTCTCCAGGCATTCTGTATTATATCCAAAGCATATTTAACATGGTAGATTTTTTTCACAATTTTCTCAGCTATTGCTGGTTGTAGATTGTTATGTTGGCCTGCTGATACTTGTGTGTGTGGAATATTTGTCTTCTCATGTTAATTATGAGGGAGTTACTGTACTTTCTGTACTTAACTCCATGGATAAATCACTTGTCATACTTCAGAGAATGACTGGTAATGAAATATTTTCATATTCACAACATTCTAATCTGTCTTTGTTTCACAGTGGGTGTAGTTATGCTGTTGTGGCCGAAGCCGGGTTTGCGGTCTTGGGCTTGCGCCCGTTCGGCTTCCTGCTGGACACAGTGCCACGACAGCATATCTGTGCCTGCTGTGAAACAAAGAGAGATGAGGGAACGTGAGGCATCTCCTTCCAGTGGAATGTTGTTAATTCAAACCAAGGATGTAAAGCATGTGTGAATTCAAAAGGAAGAGAGTGGTATGGAAGTTGGAAGATTTTCAGAGGATCTCTCATCCCCAAAACTGTGATACAGTATTTTTGTGAAAGCTGAATGTCAGAGAATTTCATTGACATGATGTTTCATTAACACAAAAGAAAATGTGATCAGAATTGGCCTCAAGAGAAACACAATGGGTGCACTTCATACTGTACTTACAAGCTCTTGTGTTGCCACAAGGTGACAGTATTATCATTCACTGAAAAGTGTTTCATTAGTACAGGAAGTAAAAAAAAAAAAAATAATTAAAAATAATACTACATGAGATGCCAATCACACTGCATTAAAATATGCAAAGCTAGTATGCTTCAATAACAGACAAAACATGGATATAAAAAAAAAAAAAAAAAGTGAAAAGATTAGACCTTGATTTTTAGGTTAGGTTAGGTTAGGTTAATACACTGAAAACTTGTTTCTTAGATATGCTGTCATGAAATGGAGATGTAATATTTCTATTGTGATATGCTGTCAAACATAATATATATGTCTTTATTACACTCTGACATTTCTCCTTACAATGTATCATTACATTTTAACCATACATAGTTACTGTCAAATATGATATATGTACTTGCCTTTATTACACTTATGACATTTCTTGCATACAATACTACATTTTGACTGTACATATTTACCATCTTGAAAATTCTCCTAATAAAAGTGCACTCCTTTCATCAGTGATCCATTAAACAAGCCTTTCTTGCAGGATGAGAGTACAGACTGCAGGCACGGAGTGTTTGACGAGGCAGTTATCGCCACAGCACTTAGGGAAGTACTGAAGGGCCTTGAGTATTTCCACAACAACAGACAAATCCACAGGTATCACCCGGAGGCAGAGTCTGCGTGCCGAGGACGGCATTGTTTACCCATCAGTGAATAGGTACTGGATGTTAGCTGAATAGTTGTCATCTTGTCTCTTGGCTGGAGTGCAAGGCTAGCAGTCTTACCCTCCTGTGTGTGTGTGTGTGTGTGTGTGTGTGTGTGTGTGTGTGTGTGTGTGTGTGTGTGTATTTACCTAGTTGTATTGTACAGGGCATGAGCCTAAGCTGTGTGCGTGTGTGCGTGCATGCGCACTTAGTCTAAGAGACCAGATATGGTCTCATCACATCCTAAGGGGCAATCAAGATACATGTTGTAAGAAATAACCAGATGCTTGCAAAAATATTAGCAACGGAAAACATTCAACATCTCTTTCTTTGTGTTTGATGTTGTCAGCATTTAGGTGGATGTTGAGGCACCTCAATGTGGTACAAAGTAATGGAGATTGTGTGTGTGTGAGTGGGTACATCAAATTCCCTTTGAAACACTAACAAAAACATGGTGTATCTCTCCTCACACACAGGGAGGGTTTGGATATTTTGTCAAAAACAGCTTGCTTTGAGTCCTCAGTAGTACAACTCTGTATGCCTCTGTTACGCTAAACTAAATGGCACTAAACTCACATCCTTTGTATTGAAAATGCAATAAGATTAAAATCTCTTGGTTGAGAGATTTTGGTGTGGCAAGATTAAGAAGAGGCAGGAGTGTGCTGTTTCCAGATGACTGCATCAGTGTAGGAGGCTGTTACCTTTTCACCTGTTCTCCATCCTAATCTATTTACACTTGTTTCCTTAACTTGAGTTCCTTATCTCTCATGCATTCTTTCCTGCCCCTCCTCCTCCTCCTCCTCCTCCTCCTCCTCCTCCTCCTCCTCCTCCTCCTCCTCCTCCTCCTCCTCCTTGTTCTTCTTGTTCTTGTTCTTGTTCTTGTTGTTGTTCTTTTTCCTCTTCCTCCTCCTCCTCCTACTTATTCCTCCTCCTCCTCCTCCTCCTCCTGCTGGCTTATTGGCTAAATGACTTGTGGCAATATATAAATTCATTGTCTCTCTCTCTCCTCCTCCTCCTCCTCCTCCTCCTCCTCCTCCTCCTCCTCCTCCTCCTCCTCCTCCTCCTCCTCCTTCTTCTTTAATCCTTTGAGAGAGAGAGAGAGAGAGAGAGAGAGAGAGGGCGGGGGAGGGAAGATTAACCAGAAAGAATTTTAATTAAGTGAAAGAGAGAGAGAGAGAGAGAGAGAGAGAGAGAGAGATCTAGTTATAATTTCAACTTTCAATATATATTATTTATATGAATTACAAATACACATACTTCTTCTCCTCCTCCTCCTCCTCCTCCTCCTCCTTATTCTTCTTCTTCTTCTTCTTCTTCTTCTTCTTCTTGTTCTTTTTCCTCCTCCTCCTCCTCCTCCTCCTCTCATCATCATCATCATCAGCATCAACTGAGAAAACTTGATATTAGAGAAACTTTCAGAGAGAGAGAGAGAGAGAGAGAGAGAGAGAGAGAGAGAGACCATCTATATGAAGAGCTGTCTTTAATCCCCTCGACCTCTTTGTGTGTGTGTGTGTGTGTGTGTGTGTGTGTGTGTGTGTGTGTGTGTGTGTGTGTGTGTGTGTGTGTGTGTGAGAGAGAGAGAGAGAGAGAGAGAGAATTTGTTGGTTATTGTTGTTATTATTATTTTTATTATTATTTTTGTTATTATTATTATTATTATTATTATTATTGTTATTGTTGTTTTCCTTTTTCTATTTGCTTCTTCTTCTTCTTCTTCTTCTTCTTCTTCTTCTTCTTCTTCTTCTTCTTCTTCTTCTTCTTCTTAATCCCTCTTCCTTTCTTTCTCCTTTTTTTTTCTTTTTTCTTTCTTTTTCTTTTTCTTTCCTTCTCTCTTCTTCTTCTTATATATATATTCTTCTTATATATATTCTTACTTCTTTTCCTCGTTACTCTTCACTATTGTACACTTCACTTGTACAAAGCTAGCAGCTGGGGGATGAGAAAAACTGGTGGAGAACACTCAGAACACCTAACTTCATAGAAACTGTTTTAGCTAGAGATGAGATGAAGAGTTTCTAGTTCAGATTATAACTGAAGGGCAGACTGAGGATGTTCAGTAGAAGAGGGGGATGGTTGAGTGTCACTGAAGAAGAGGGGATAGTTGCCTGGAAGGTTGTGTCGAGTTGATAGATGGAAGAATTAAGTCTTTGGTGCATTGAACAATGCTAGGTTTGCTCGGTCACAATCAGAAATTTTAGAGAGTTGAGAAGTCAGGCATTCTGTGGCTTCCTTGTGAGAATTGTTTACTTCCTGAAGGGTTCGATGTCTACAAAAAAGACATGGAAAAGTGCAAGGTGGTATCATCAGTGTAGGAATGGATAGGACAAGAAGTTTGGCTTAGAAGATCATTAACAAAAAATAAGAAGAGAGTGAGTGACAGGACAGAACCCTGAGAAACACCACTGTTAATAGATTTAGAAGAACAGTGACTGTCTACCACAGCAGCAATAGAATGATCAGAAAGGAAACTTGAGATGAAGTTACAGAGAGAAGGATAGAAGCCATAGGAGGATAGTTTGGAAATCAAAGCTTTATGCCAGACTCTATTAAAAGCTTTTGATATGCACAAGCCAACAGCAGCAAGTTTCACCAATATCCCTAAAAGAGGATGACCAAGACTCAGTAGGGAACTCCATAAGATCACCAGTAGAGTGGCCTAGACAGAACCCATACTGGCAATCAGATAGAAGGTTGTGAAATAATAGATGTTTATGAATCTTCCTGTTGAGAATAGATTCAAAACTTTGGAGAGGTAGGAAATTACAGCAATAGGACGATAATTTGAAGGATTAGAATGGTCACCCTTTTTAGGAACAGGCTGAATTTTGGCAAACTTCCAGCAAGAAGGAAAGGTAGATATTGATAGACAAATTTGGAAGAGTTTGATTAGGCAAGGTGCAAGCACAGAGGCACAGTTTCAGAAAACAATGGGAGGGACTCCATCAGGTTTGTAAGCTCTCTGAGGGTTAAGGCTAGCCAGGGCATGGAAAACATCACTGCAAGGGATTTTCATAGGTAGTGTGAAGTAATCGGAGGATGGAGGAGACAGAGGAACAGACCCTGAATTATCCAAGGTAGAGTTTTTAGCAAAGGTTTGAGTGAAGAGTTCAGCTTTAGAAATAGATGAGATGGCAGTAGTGCCATGAAGAAGCAAAGTTATTGGAGATGTTTTTTGGCTAGGTGCAAGAAATTACAAGGGGAGTTAGATCTTGAAAGATTTTGACACTTTTAATGAAGAACACACACTTGTTTAGGTCATGCTGATACAGGTTAGGAATTTAATGGGACAGACTTGACTACTTTTACAATTTTAATGTGTATGTATATATATAGACCTTAATTATCAATATAATATACAACTAAATCTTGATTAGTAAAATATATTTTCTAAAACCCCCTGAAATAACCACTTAAACTTTTTTGGGGGGATTTAAGAGTTTTTTTTCAGGGGGGGGGCATTAATGCTAAGCCTGGAGGCAGGAGGGTGACAGTGGAGTTTTTAAGCTGGTAAATGGCTTTCTGGGTCAACACAAGATCAGCTGCCATATATATCACTAACACTCCCTGCTGCAGCTATGCCAATGAATGTGCTTTTTCTTTCATTTTCAGCTCCTGGTGACCTAAGGTAAAGCACAGCAACAAAACTGTAAGCATCCAAAATTAGTCAATGATGGGTCGCGTGAAGCCTGATGGAGTCGTCAGTTATGGATGCTGCTTCCGTGGCAGCTGGACCAGCACTGGTGTTGGATGTGTATGAACAGCTACACAAGCATCTCAGCTGCTGTGAGATGTATGATGACTGTGTTCTAGCACATGATGGATATGCAACTCAAATATATCCACATTTTTTCCATATGTGCTTTTCACCTGCATTTTTGCTGTATAGATTTCTTTTGTGGTGACTACAGTCGGCTCGCCACTAATGTGCAGTATTCTGATGCAAATCACGTATACTGCCTGGGATCAGCTTGCTTGCGAGTCGTACCCTAACGGAATTTAAAGCCTACTGCATGGATGGTCCGCAACAAATTGTAAAAATGTCTGTAACACTGATATCGAGGTAGCAAGTGCAGTTCCAATCCCAACATCACTAGCACTATACACAGTGATGCAAGTTTGGTGAGAAGAATGAGCTGTAACTGCTGCAGCTGCCACCATTGATAGTGACATCAACAGTGAGCATTCATCAGCTGTTTGTGTAAACAGTGGCTCAGTGTGGTCTTTTAATGAATGTTTGTGTACTGTATAAGTCTTAATTCATTATTTAAAAAAATATTTTTACAACTCCTATGTTTGTATTACCTTCAGTTGTATCCATGAACAATCTGAATGCTATAAGTAGTTTGGAAATATTTAAATTCTTGAGGGTTGTCTCACACAGGCTGGAACCATAGTCTTTTTTTGCCATTGCTTTCATTAAAACTCTAAAGTAAATCACATCTAATCTAATCTAATGAACCTTCCCCATGGTGTCAAAAGAGCATCCCTTCAGCTGCATCTTTATTATTTCCAGGAAAAAAAAGTGCGGAGATTAGGAGTATAAATGTCCTAAAACTGAACTTGGGACCTGACAGTCATCATGGTCTCAATGTCTAAGGTGTCATCCTTGTGTTCTCTCAGTGAGAGGTTCAATCCCTGGCTGGCTACAACTTGTCATGGCTAAAGACTTATCTCATCTTGAGATCAATTTCTCCATTGTTTCCATAGAATGAATGTCCATGTGGGGAGCATGACACAAGTCACAAGGGTTGGTACCAAATCTGATGAGTAGGGCAGCTGCAAAGGGATAATCATGCATCTGAGAAGCCCATGCATTATAAGAGATTTGTAAGAGAGGGTGCATCATCATCATCATCATCATCATCATGGAGCATCCATTTAGCCTTGCACCACATTTCAAGCCATATCTGCCAAAATTAATGTCCTCAGATGCCTCAAAACACTTGAGTAGAACTGGCAGTTGATGATCTTTTTTTGGGGGATGAATTCATGATAAACTATCCTATGAATCTCAAAGACATTGAATAAAAATGCTCTTAGTGGTTTTCCAGACCTGAACCATGCCCTGCATGGAGATGCTGGACTCTTCTATTGTAAAGACTTGTTTGGGTTAGGGGGTTATACCTGTAAACCCAAATTTTGTTCCCAGAGATGTCCTTTGACATGAAGGTTGGGTCATTCATGGCTGGCTGACAGAATTCCTGACAGACTTTGGCCTGATGCTTCTTCTGTCCATTGTGGAGATGATTCTGCACAAACAGTAGATGCTTGACATGCTTAGAGAACAACACTTCCAGAATAAGTTTCAGGGGTGACAACAGTGCTGAATGTGCTGCTGTATTGCTGCTCAAATGGACTATTTTCAAAGAGATGGTGCCCAAATGCAAATTAAGTAAGTGCTGTAGGTAAAAGTAATTTTTTCATACCAACTGTTTATCTGTCAAAATATAGTGTAGACTATCTTTTATGCTCCAAGCACACATATGTTAGCACATAAACACATCACTGAAAAGTGTATCAAGCTTCCTTGACAATGCAGCTTCAAGTAAATGAATGACACATGTTATACAATTTTTTCTGCTGATAGTTATAATCATATGAACAGGAACATTCATAATGCTAATATGCTAATCAATATAAATAACCATCTTTATGATATCTATATTCTTATCTTTGTAATGAGATACTTAAACATTAGTTAAGCAGGAAATCTTAAAAAGAGAGACCATTGGTGGTGGCTGAAGCCACTGAACACATGTTTTCTTTTGTCTGGCCATTATGGAACACATACTGGCAATTAGATAGAAAGTTGTCAAGTGATAGATGTTTAAGAATCTTCCTTTTGAGGATAAATTCAAAAACTTCAGATAGGCAGAAAATTAAAGCAACAGGACAGTAGTATGAGGGATTAGAATGGTCACCCTTTTCAGGAACAGGCTGAATGTAGGCAAACTTCCAGCAAGAAGTAATATTATTACATGTTGACACACAGAGTTGAAAGAGTTTGACTTGGCAAGGTGCAAGCACAGAAATGCAGTTTTGAAGAACAAGAGGAGGGACCCCTCCAAGCTTTCCAAGGGTTTAGGGCAGCGAAGGCATGGAAAACATCATTGTGAAGAATTTTACTAGATAGCATCAAGTAGTCATAGGGTGGAGGAGAGGGAGGAACAAGCCTTCAATCAAACTTCCAAATAACAAACTATTAGCAGTGAATTTGTCCACAAGGAAGCAAAAGGAGCAAGCAATCCCTTTGTTTCCTGGAATTCAGTAAGTAGGGAAGTAAATGACTGGATCAAAACTCACACAAAGGCAACCAATTGGAAACCAAGGGAATCAAACATCGTCATGACAAAGAACACAAGGAATAGAACTTTCATGGCTAAAGCAACTGAGGAAAAACCAATGGGGTCACTTTTTGACAACCAATTCCTAACTGTCACAAGCCTCACTCCACTACCACACAGGGTCAAAGGTCAATTTTAAGGCCGTATCATTTCAAAGTATAATCACAGAGTCCCACAATAAAAATACAAACACAATCTCTTCAAATCATAATGGATGAACAAACTCACACACACACACACACACACACACACACACACACACACACACACACACACACACACACACACACACACACACACACACACAAGCCAGACATGAACAACACCACCACTGGTCATTGCTTGTTTGAGAGCAGAGATAAAATACTGGACAACTTCTTGACTTGGTAATGCTGTTGTGTCCGCCATCTGAGGTCCATTCCTGCAGTCACCGACAGCTGCACTCAGCTAAGTGGAGGAAAGGAAAGTCTGAGTGTGATGCAGGTGGTGGGTGGTGGTGGTGGTGAGGTGGTGGTGGTGGTGTGGTGTGGTATATTGGTGTTGATAGATGAAAAGAATTAAAGTCAAATGAAATTATCAGAAAAAAATAAGAAGAAGAAGAGAATGTGGAAGATCTGAGAGACACAACAAGCACAACAGACCATTCAGGGCAAGACAGAACAAAAGGTGTTTTACTGACTATACAACAAGCATGACAGACACAGGACAATGGAGGACAGGCAAGTCTACCCCTTGAAGCACAGCAACGCAGAACAAGGAAAAAAAAAGCACAACAGCTTCTCAGTCAGGACAAAACAGAAGAACAGCACACCATTTCTTCCTCTGTGCCAGAAAACATTGTAAAGCAGCCACGTTTCAGACCAGGCCAGGCACAGATGTACTGAACCAATAGCAAACCACAGACACACACAAGCCAACTAACACACAAACACACAAACATATATTATTTAGAGCCATGCACATAAACAAACACAAATATTAAGCTATGTTGCTTGAATTTTTTTTTTTTTAGGCATGCAATAAAATTATTAAAGATGCTGTTTGCAAAATACTAAACACAATAACTATACACAAAAATTTATGATGCATTGGTTAAGACCTGTAGTGTGTGTGTGTGTGTGTGTGTGTGTGTGTGTGTGTGTGTGTGTGTGTGTGTGTGTGTGTGTGTGTGTGTGTGTGTGTGTGTGTGTTTGTAAATACTTTGAATATAACTTTATGTCAAACTTCATTGAATTCACCAAATAAATAAATATTGATAAAATATCAAACTTCCTTTTAACTCCAATAAAAATCCCAATATTAACAAGAAAATCAGGTTAGACTTTCTGGTACATTCTGAAACAAGTCTGGCCACACCTCCACTACTTCCCAAAAGCCTCTAGTTGAAGAGACACAGGTTTTCAAGAGAGTTTTTTATGGTTCTTCTGACAGATACACAACATTTCTACAGTATCAACAGGAGAAACTCTCTGTAGCCTCGGAAGACAGTGACTGAGAGCACAGCAACCCTCAACAAATATACATACTCACCGGTCAACTATGAAGGCCACCAGGGTACACAACAGGGCCGTAATGTGCAACTACAGAGGGGACTCCAATGGTGGTGGTGGTGGTGGTAGTGGTGGTGGTGGTGGTGGTGGTGGTGGTGAGGGTGGTGAGGGTGGTGGTGGTGGTCACATATCCTGGTATCTGTATAGAAAGAAAGAGATTAGATTCACTGGCTTGAATTATGGAATAGTGAAAGGCTATAAATAAATAAATATAATCCTTTGCTTTGTTGGGTAGCAAGCTGTTTTATAAAAGCAAGTTTCTCATTAGCTTTGACTTTTGTTGAACATGCATGCAAGGTAACAATGTTAAAAGACACCCATAATTTCAAGCCACTAAGCCAGTCACCCAATAGGCCTCACTAAGCCAGTCACCAATAAGCATCACTAAGCCAGTCACCAATAAGACTCACTAAGCCAGTCACCCAATAGGCCTCACTAAGCCAGTCACCCAATAGGCCTCACTAAGCCAGTCACCAATAAGCCTCACTAAGCCAGTCACCAATAAGCCTCACTAAGCCACAAGTCATTTAGCCAATAAGCCAGCAGCAGCAGGAGGAAGAGGAGGAGGAGGAGGAGGAGGAGGAGGAGGAGGAGGAGGAGGAAAAAGAAGAACGAGAAAAAGAACACCATTATCGTCATGGTGAAGGGATTTTCTCCAAGTACTGTACCTCCACCACTCCCTCCAGGCTCCTCCCACTTTCCTCCAGTCACTCCGTAAGCTTGATGATCAGCAGCTGTTCCTCTATACCACAAGCTTCACTCTGGGCAGCTCTCTGGAGGCCTCCGAACCTGTGGGTGTGAGGTTAGGTTAGTTTAGGTTGGCTAGGTTAGGCCTGTGATTGGTATATGGAGGACAGGATAGGACAAAGTGACCAGTGGGGAGGCTGTGGAAGGCCTGGGGATGCTGTGTGAAGGATGACACAACAAGGAGACCAGTGAGAAGGCTGTGGAAGGCCAGGGGATGCTGTGTGGAGGAGAGAGAGAGAGAGAGAGAGAGAGAGAGAGAGAGAGAGAGAGAGAGAGAGAGAGAGAGAGAGAGAGAGAGAGAGAGAGAGAGATAATTGTGAACAAGGAAGGTTTAGAGATACAAACACTGAAAAAAAAGCTTCTCTCTGGGGAATCTCTCTGCTTTCTGAAAATAAATACATACATAAATAAATCTCATACATAACATACATAAATAAATACATAAATAAATAAATACATAAATAAATCTCAGGGCTTTCACCTGTCACAATCTCTGCTTTCTGAAAATAAATGCATACATAAATAAATAAAACAAACAAACAAACAAACAAACAAACAAATAAATAAATAAATAAATAAATACATACATACATAAATAAATAAATAAAAAGGTCATGTCTCTATTTTGTACGGGTGACTGAAGTAAATGATAATTCCTTATAGTAAATGATAATTCCTTATAATTAAGTTATCCTTTCAATGAGGCAAGGAAGTGTACAGGTCCACACACTTAAAATCTGAACCGCAATCAACACAAAAAGATTTCAGCGCCAGCCTATACACCCCACACGGCACCCCACATAGGCCTACCTTCCTGCCTACTACCTGCTTCATCCAATATGCTAAAGAATATTCACCAATACCAACAATATTCAACAGAACTGTACAGCAAATATGTGGTTCAATATTTGGTGTTAATTAAAAAGACCCATCAATACCACTTCCACGGTGTACTGAGGTTGACACATTTATTCTATAACTTTCTATAACTCGCCATAACACTAATACACACATATATATCACAACAGAACAGTGAGGCAGAAGTAACAAAATTATTACATACCTTGTGTCTTCTGCCAGTCTCCCTCACTCTGAATATCCAAGGCAACCGTCACCTCTTCCTGCCAGGGTTCTATCACCAACACAGTCATCTGGAAGGCAAAAATTAAATGAATGATATAACCTTGGGGGACACCACTAAGTCTGCTATTAACATATCTTCATAATTGTTATCTTTTTAACCTGCTCACCTAACAAAACTAACCACACTTCACCAAAATGCAGATAAACCTTTAAAATTCACCATCAGCATTATAATTTTAGTTGTGTATATCTATATTTCAAATTACGGTAAGATCTGTAATGAGAAAAGTCACCCTGGCCAGCTACCCTGTACACACAGCTTATTTCACTCCTCTTGGCCCAGTAAGTGGGTAACAAGTGACAAATTCTGAGGGATGAGGGTAAAATAACAGCTAAATAACTCAGCACAGTCAACACTACAGGCTCACACAAGATTTCATAAACATTACTCACCAAGGATAAGGAGTCTGGAAAAAAAAAAAACTTATTTTCACCTCTCCCCAAGTCTTTCGCTACCTTTCTGCACACATCCATTACTCAGATCAAACCTGTGTTCATATACTTACAGTTTTTGAGAGTAAAATCCAAGTAAAGAAGTGTTATAGCGTTAAAAACCGTGTATAATAAGCAAGGTTCGTTCTTTTCACCATCTTGTAAGTGAAATGGAAAGTTTTGTGTATGAGACGACAGAAATGCTCTCTCCCTCACAACAACAACAAACAAAAGAGCATTGG
>NW_026973717.1:150000-155000 GCF_035594125.1 Scylla paramamosain
AGCACAATTGTATTATTTATCTCTTGTTTTGGTACATTTTCTACTTCTTGGGGTATTCTGAATGTGTTTGGGGGTGTTTGGACCTGTTTTGAGTGTGTTTGGGTGTGTTTGAGTGTGTTTGAGTGTTTAAGTGTGTTTGGGTGTGTGGGTGTTTGGTGTGTGGCTATGTTTGGGTGTGTTTTGAGTGTGTTTGGAGATGTTATAAGTGTGTTCAGGTGTGTTTTGAGTGTGTATAGATGTCTGAGTGTGTTTGGGGGATATTTTGGGTGTATTTGAGTGTGTGTGGCTGTTTGAGTGTGTGTAGATGTGTCTGAGTGTGTTTGGGAATAATTTGGGTGTATTTGAGTGTGTGTGGCCACTACCAACAAAACTAATGGTGACAAAAAGGTTTCAAAAGGCCACACACCGCTTACAGTGCCTGGCAGGGCCACAAGGAGCCACTAACACCGTGGACGGGCAATACACAACCATACACAGCCATACACAGCAATACACAGCCTTACACAGCAATACACAGCAATACACAGCCTTACACAGCAATACACAGCAATACACAGGTCACAGCCAGTAGAATACAAAAAAAGAAATTATTTGAAAAGATTTATATTTACTAGTGCATATAATAATTAGAAAATATTAATTGTTTTTTATTATTATTATTATTATTATTATTATTATTATTATTATTATTATTATTATTTGTTGTTGTTGTTGTTTAAGCCCTGTCTAATTTATTTTATATATTGCAGGAGTGTGTGTGCTTGGAGGACCTGAGCCACCTCCACCCCACCCCACCCTGACACACACACACACACACACACACACACACACACACACACACACACACACACACACACACACACACACACACACACACACACACACACACACACACACACACACACACACACACACACACACACACACACACAACCAGACACCCCTAAACACCCCAAAACACACCCACTCCCCCTTGCTTACACTTACACAGATGTTCCCCACCCCTCTGCCGAGAGGTGAGTGTATGTACGTGTGTGTGTGTGTGTGTGTGTGTGTGTGTGTGTGTGTGTGTGTGTGTGTGTGTGTAGTAATAATTGTGATGCTGTGTACATATATAAATACTGTTACTATTATTGATAAAAAAATGATGATGATGATGATGATGATTCAGTGGTGATTATGAAAATGTGCATTACAATATAGGGTAGATATTATTGTTATTACCTGTGTGTGTGTGTGTGTGTGTGTGTGTGTGTGTGTGTGTGTGTGTGTGTGTGTGTGTGTGTGTGTGTGTGTGTGTGTGAGAGAGAGAAATAATTTGTCTCTCTCTCTCTCTCTCTCTCTCTCTCTCTCTCTCTCTCTCTCTCTCTCTCTCTCTCTCTCTCTCTCTCTCTCTCTCTCTCTCTCTCTCTCTCTCTCTCTCTCTCTCTCTCTCTCTCTCTCTCTCTCTCTCTCTCTCTCTCTCTCTCTCTCTCTCTCTCTCTCTCTCTCTCTCTCTCTCTCTCTCTCTCTCTCTCTCTCTCTCTCTCTCTCTCTCTCTCTCTCTCTCTCTCTCTCTCTCTCTCTCTCTCTCTCTCTCTCTCTCTCTCTCTCTCTCTCTCCAGAATTCCTGTGTGTGTGTGTGTGTGTGTGTGTGTGTGTGTGTGTGTGTGTGTGTGTGTGTGTGTGTGTGTGTGTGTGTGTGAATTAATTAAATGAAGGAAGGAAGGAAGAAAAGATTGAAGAAAGGAAGGAAGATAAGAAACGATAAGGAAGGAAGGAAGGAAGGAAAAGAAGATGAAAGGAAAGAAATAGAAGGAAAGGAAGAAAGATAAAGAAGAAATAAAATTTAGAGAAATACAAGGAAAATGAATGAATGAGAGAGAGAGAGAGAGAGAGAGAGAGAGAGAGAGAGAGAGAGAGAGAGAGAGAGAGAGAGAGAGAGGCTGGCTGGCTGGACTGACTCGATTCTAAACATTGTAACTCTCACTCTCTCTCACTCTCTCTCTCTCTCTCTCTCTCTCTCTCTCTCTCTCTCTCTCTCTCTCTCTCTCTCTCTCTCTCTCTCTCTCTCTCTCTCTCTCTCTCTCTCTCTCTCTCTCTCTCTCTCTCTCTCTCTCTCTCTCTCTCTCTCTCTCTCTCTCTCTCTCTCTCTCTCTCTCTCTTGCAGGTACTCTCCCAGCTGTGTCACAGCTGATGATGATGATGCCACCCCCACCCCCAGCCTGAGCCACCCTCCTTCCACCCCAGCCCTCACCAAGCCTCCTCCAGTAACCCTCACCACCACCACCACCACCACCAGCGACGTAACACCCCACCCCACCCCTCCCCAGACCACAGGCAAGGTGACAGGCAAGGCATGTGAGGTGCGTCACAGCTTTAGTAACTTATGCAGGCAGTGGTGCAATGCTATGCCCACAACACTCATTCACTTTGCTGTTTATATGTATAAGATGAGTACTGGCTAAGGGTAAGACAAATTCTTGCAGGTGTGTGTGTGTGTGTGTGTGTGTGTGTGTGTGTGTGTGTGTGTGTGTGTGTGTGTGTGTGTGTGTGTGTGTGTGTGTGTGTGTGTGTGTGTGTGTGTGTGTTTAGGAGCCCATTAAATATTGGTTGTTGTTAGAAATGGAAGAGGCTCTGAGGGACTTTGAAAAGGTTGCTTATATCAGTGAAATGAGTAGGTGTGTTCTTGGAGACAGAAGCAGCATGTGGCCTGGCCACATTAACTCAATGACTGAGATAAGGAAGGTTACAGTGATGCGTGTATCTGAAATGTTGGTCTGGTTGGATCATAAGACTCAAAATTCTCAAACGCTTCTGCACTGCACCTCCACTACATTAAAAAAAGCTCTCTAGTTGATGTTACACAGGTTTCTAAGGGTGTATTTATGGTTCTAGTGGCATATTAACAAGAATTCCACATTAATAACATGATAAACACTCTTGAGAACCCGGCTGATCATCTCTGTGGCCTTGGAAAATAGTCATGGCAAGAGAGCAAGGCGTTTCAGAATAGGGCCCTTGTAATTAAACTAACCCAAGCTTCCATACTAATTCACTGGCACTTGTCTTCCAGGTGAGCCAGAATGAACTTGTTAAACTGAGCGGCCTCTTCAAGTACCACTGGAACTGTTCGTCAGAGGAGGAGGAGGAGGTAAGGGAGTGCGCCAAGACCCTTTACAGCGGTGCAATGGAGTGGAGGGAGATGAGGAGAAATTTGAAAGAGAACAGAAGTAGAATGACATCAGATAGCAGGAGTCCTTAGGATTTAGCACAATAAGATCAATAATTCTCTTACATGAGTGACCTAAAGTAAGGCAGTTTAGTCTGGCCTAACTTAACTGACCTACCTATTTCTGTTATGAGCTAAGATAGGCTATGTTAGGTTATATTAAATTATATAATTATTATTTTTTTCATCATTATTATTAAAGAAAGGAAATAGAACCGAGAAAATAAAGTTAAAAATTATTGTTATTATTCTTTTTATTACCAAGATGATTGATTGATTGATACATATATTGTTGGACTAAAGCCTGCACAACAAAGTAGGATGATGGAACCTGCCACCCATCCTTTGGACATAAAACAATAGACACAGAGGATAGAAAAATATTGCACATACAAATAATACAAAGGGTTTCCTGAGAATCTGGCCCTTTTATGCTGATGCGGCCAAGTTTGTAACAAACAACTTTTATGTTGATGATGGTTTGAAGTCAGTAGCTACAATGGATGAAGCTGTCACTCTTATTCAGCAGAGCAAAGAATTATGTTACAAGGGAGGTTTCAACCTTCATAAGTTCTTGTCAAACAACAACAAAGCTGTATTAGCTGCAATTTCTCCTCATGAGAGAGCAGATGGAATTAAAAGTTTGGATTTTAGTAAGAATGAAGACACACTGCCTATAGAAAGAACTTTGGGAGTTGAGTGGTGCATAGAATCTGACACATTTCAATTTAGAATAAAGGTGAAAGACCAGCCACTCACCAGGAGAGGCATTCTGTCAACAGTGACCTCTATATATGATCCATTAGGTCTGGTGTCACCTCTCATACTGACTGGAAAGCAAATTTTACAAGAATTATGTAAGAATGCAGTTGAATGGGATGATGAGGTGCCAGATTATGTCAAACCTAAATGGATAAAATGGAAGGATGAGCTGCACAAACTAGATCAGCTAAAGGTACCTAGATGCTACAAACCCCATGACTTTGGGGAAGTAGGAAAGGTTGAACTCCATCACTTTTCAGATGCGTGTCAAGAGGGATGTGGCCAGTGCTCATATATTACATTAATTAGCAAGACTGGCCGAATTCATTGTGCATTAGTAATGGCAAAGTCACGTGTCACACCTCTAAAAACCATAACAATTCCCAGACTAGAACTAGCAGCAGCAGCAGCAGTGGTGTCAGTTAGAATCCATAAACTCTTGAAGGGAGAACTTGAGTATAATAATGTGGAAGAAGTATTTTGGACAGACAGCAAAGTAGTCCTTGGTTACATTGCAAATGAAGCAAAGAGATTCCATGTATATGTTGCTGCAAATAGAGTAGAAACAATAAGAGATCACACTTCACCAGATCAGTGGAAATTTGTAGAGACACAGTATATATAACCCAGCAGATCATGCATCTAGAGGCATGACAGCGGATGAATTGTGTAATAGCAAGATCTGGTGGAACGGCCCACAATTCCTTTTTCAACATAGCAAAATGGATAGCCATTCCCAGTACAAGGTCATAAATGAGAATGATCCTTAAGTGAAGAAAGTTGTATGCCATGCTGTAGGTACACAACAACAGCCCACAGATATACTAGAAAAACTTAAGAAGTATTTTTCTGATTGGTTTAAAGCAAAGAGGGCAGTTGCTGTATGCCTCAAGCTTCTGAACAGCTTCAGAGGAAAAGGTGATGGCACTACTGAAGAAGTCAAGGGAAACACATATAAGCCAGTAAATGTAGCACAAGTGTCACAAGCTGAAAATCTAATTATAAAACAATTGCAAGCAAAGGCATT
>NW_026973717.1:167500-172500 GCF_035594125.1 Scylla paramamosain
CTTGTAAGTCACGTAGCGCAAGGTCAGAAATGGCTTGGCTTCAAAATGTGGCTTTTTTTTTTTCTGCTCCCTCCTTCAGCTGCACTTTTCCCGCGGTGAGTAGAAAGATTAAGGTTAAGGGAATGTACAGATGCCTCGGTGTGCACTTAAATAGAGGAATTGTGGAAATACAGAATAGATATTTGTTTCCATTTGGGATTCTGTTGGTTTCTTGAGATTAATGAAGTTTTTGGTAGGAATTTCTCACTATAAGTAGCATATCCCTATCAATGCAAGCTCATGAAAGACTGTCTACATTTAAAACCTTAATTTTCTTAATAACAGGCTGGTGTGACTTGTATAAGGTTATTAATTTGATACTGCATGGCAAGATGTGTAGCAATGGGTGATCTTTTACCGTTTCACTGTGACACAAAGCAATTAGCAGTGCCAGAAGCAATGTGTGGAGTCCCTTATAAGCATAACTGTAACACAAATTAATAACTAGGAACCCATTTTGACTAAGCCATAAAGCCCAGTCATCCTGGGACCACATTCCTTCATGAGTGGCACCAGGTTAGGTGGTGGTAGTGGTGGTTAGGTTAGGTTAATGACTCCCTAGGGTGTGTGTGTGTGTGTGTGTGTGTGTGGTGTGTGTGTGTGTGTGTGTGTGTGTGTGTGTATATATGTTTTTTTATTTTTTTTTTTTTTTTTTTTTTTTTTTTTTTTTTTTTTTTTTTTTTTTTAGGGTGTGGTATAAAATTTCAGTTTAACAAAGTACATGCAATGTTGCTTCTTTTTTGTTCCTGTGCCCCAGTCAAGCTTGAGTAGCTGGCTTGAGAGAGAGAGAAGAGATGAACCACTTTTCACATTCCTTGTCTAAGAATGTCTAAGAATTGTCTAAGAATGAGAATTAGAATATTATTGAAAACAGGGCTTTGCTGAGGTCATTAACCTAACCTAAACTACCTTCATTAACCTCCTTCATTAACCTAATTTAACCAAAAATGACCTAGCCTAAAAAGTACTAATTTGCAAGTATTCACTAAATTAACTTGTACCGGGAAGGTCTCGTGTCTCGGGTCACTTCAAAGGGACACTTCAAGGGAATATTCATGAGGTGTGTGTGTGTGTGTGTGTGTGTGTGTGTAATAAATAATAATAATAATAATAATAATAATAAAGGGTTTATTCTTTAGGCAGTCAACAAAGTGAAAATGTACATTGGTGGTGGGGAAATACTTGACATTAATCCTAAAGGTAAGTCAAATCTAGAAAGAGACTATTGATTGATGGCTCACACCATGGTGGGAATCGCACTGAGTCTGTAACCGGTCCGTACGTGGCACTCTTTAGGGGCGTCATCTTATTGTGGTGTGTCTGGTGGCACGAGTAGGCCGAGGCGCGTCAGGCGGGCAGCATGTTTCTGAGACGTGTGTGTGTGTGTGTGTGTGTGTGTGTGTGTGTGTGTGTGTGTGTGTGTGTGTGTGTGTGGTGTGTGTGTGTGTGTGTGTGTGTGTGTGTGTGTGTGAGAGAGAGTGAGAGAGAGAGGAGAGTGTTGTTTTGTTGTTATGTGAGGTGAGTGTAGGTAGGTGTTATGCAGACTGTATATTGAAATATTTCAAGGCAGCTGTGTTATTAATATGCATTGAATACACATTGACACATTGATATGGTGTTATTTGGGAGGGACTAAAGGGCATTTTAATATAATTTTAATGTTAATTTATGGGTGCAGCTAACTAAGGTTTTGTACGTTGGAGAGTGTTGGGCTGCATTCATATCCTGTGTGGTGCCTCACCTTGCATTGTACTCATATTCATTCCAGACAAATAGCCAACCTTTTGAACCAAGAAATAACGGGTTCAAGCTTGAAAAATTTAGGTTTAGGAAGGAGATAGGAAAAAATTGGTTCTCAAATCGAGTGGTAGATGAGTGGAACGGACTCAGTAATCATGTAGTTAGTGGTAGGACACTAGAGAGCTTTAAGAGAAGATTAGACAAGTTTATGGATAGGGGATAGCAGATGGGAAATAGGTAGGAGTGTTTCATACAGGGACTGCCACGTGTAAGGCCTGCTCCCTTCTTGCAGCTTCCCTTATTTCTTATGTTCTTATGTTCTTATGTGATTGTATGGATGGCATATGAATTATTTAATGATCATCAATGTTGATTTTCAGACACACTTCAGTCACAAGATGAATGCAGTCAGCTACAAGCATGACATAGACAAGCTATAGACAGTTGAGAGAGGAAGAAGTCAGTGGCACCCTCACCTCAGACAAGACAAAGCTAACAATTGATAATGAAAGGTGACATTATTCTCTTTAAAGGACTCTATTATTATTGTACCCATGAAATCTGTTCTATTTTTTATTTATTTCTCTGTATTATAAGCTATTTTGTATGTAAACTCCGATCACAATCTCATATCTTTATCTTGTCCTATCACTCCAATCCCTCCTCAGGATCCCCCTAAGTGAAGGTGCCTCTGGCGTTTTGCCTCTGCTAGTTGGGGGGACCTGAGGAGGTATTTTGGCTGATTTTCCTTGGAATGACTACTGCTTCCGTGTCAGAGAGCCGTCTTTGTGTGCTGAGCGCATAACAGAGGTGATAGTGTCTGGCATGGAGGTGTACATTCCTCACTCTTTTTCTTGCCCTAAACCTTCTAAACCTTGGTTTAACACAGCTTGTTCTCGTGCTATACATGATAGAGAGGTGGCCCACAAAAGGTACTTAAGCCTTCCATCACCAGAAATCTCATGCACTTTATATTTCTGCCCAGAACCATGCCAAGTCTGTTCTCCAACTAGCCAAAAAACTCCTTCATTAACAGAAAATGTCAAAACCTTTCAAGATCTAACTCCCCTCGTGATTTCTGGCATCTAGCCAAAAATATCTCCAATAACTTTGCTTCTTCTTCTTTCCCTCCTCTATTTCAACCAGACTGGCACCACTGCTATCACATCTATTTCTAAAGCTGAACTCTTCACTAAAACCTTTGCTAAAAAACTCTACCTTGGAGGATTCTGCGGCTTGTTCCTCCCTCTCCTCCACCCTCTGACTACTTCATGCCACCTATTAAAATTCTTTGCAATGATGTTTTTCCATGCCCCTCGCTGGGCCCTAAACCCTCGGAAGGCTTATGGACCTGATGGGGGTCCCCTCCTATTGTTCTCCGAAACTGTGCCCTCCGTGCTTGCACCTTGCCTTGTCAAACTCTTTCAGCTGTGTCTGTCAACATCTACCTTTCCTTCTTGCTGGAAGTTTGCCTACATTTCAACCTGTTCCTAAAAAGGGTGACCGTTCTAATCCCTCAAACTACCCCGTCCTATTGCTTTAATTTCCTGCCTATCTAAAGTTTTTGAATCTATCCTCAACAGGGAGATTCTTAAACATCTATCACTTCACAACCTTCTATCTGATCGCCAGTATGGGTTCCGTCAAGGCCGCTCTACTGGTGATATTCTGGCTTTCCTTACTGAGTCTTGGTCATCCTCTTTTAGAGATTTTGGTGAAAACTTTTGCTGTTGCCTTGGACATATCAAAAGCTTTTGATAGAGTCTGGCACAAAGCTTTGATTTCCAAACTATCCTCCTACGGTTTCTATCCTTCTCTCTGTAACTTCATCTCAAGTTTCCTTTCTGACCGTTCTATTGCTGCTGTGGTAGACAGTCACTGTTCTTCTCCTAAATCTATTAACAGTGGTGTCTCCTCAGCATTCTGTCACCCACTCTCTTCTTATTATTCATTAATGATCTTCTAAACCAAACTTCTTGTCTTATCCACTCCTACGCTGATGATACCACCCTGCACTTTTCCACGTCTTTTCATAGACGTGCAATCCTTCAGGAGGTAAACATATCACGCAGGGAAGCCACAGAACGCCTGACTTCTGATCTTTCCAAAATTTCTGATTGGGGCAGAGCAAACTTGGTATTTTTCAATGCCTCAAAAACTCAATTCCTCCATCTATCAACTCGACACAACCTTCCAGACAACTATCCCCTCTTCTTCAATGACACTCAACTGTCCCCTCTTCTACACTGAACATCCTTGGTCTGTCCTTTACTTATAATCTGAACTGGAAACTTCACATCTCATCTCTAGCTAAAACAGCTTCTATGAAGTTAGGTGGTCTGAGGCGTCTCCGCCAGTTTTTCTCACCCCCCCAGCTGCTAACTCTGTACGTGGGCCTTATCCGTCCATGTATGGAGTATGCTTCACATGTCTGGGGGGGGTTTCCACTCATACTGCTCTTCTAGACAGGGTGGAATCAAAAGCTTTTCGTCTCATCAACTCCTCTCCTCCTAACTGACTGTCTTCTCAACCTCTCTCTCACTGCCGTAATGTTGCATATCTAGCTGTCTTTTACTGCTATTTTCATGCTAACTGCTCTTCTGATCTTGCTAACTGCATGCCCTCCCCTCCTTCCACGGCCTCACTGCACAAGACTTTCTTCTTTCTCTCACCCCTATTCTGTCCAACCTCTCTAACGCAAGAGTTTAACCAGTATTCTCAATCATTCATCCCTTTCTCTGGTAAACTGTGGAACTCCCTGCCTGCTTCTGTATTTCCACCTTCCTATGACTTGAATTCCTTCAAGAGGGAGGTTTCAAGACACTTATCCATCAATTTTTGACCACTGCTTCAGACTCTGTTCAGGGACTGCCATTTCAGATGTACTCAAAGCATCTTCATGAAAAGTAAGTGACCACCATTCATCATTGCAAACAATCACATTCTAATTCTTTAATCAGCTGAGCAAATTTTTTTGAACAGTGGCACTAGACTTGTAACTCTATTTTCTCTTGCTATGGAAGGGTCTCAGGCATTTAGCAATGGGAGTACATCACTCAAACCTTTGAATCTTTTACTGATTTGCTTTGATAGCTCTACATAAAAATCCAGACATCTCACCCAAAATCTGGAAGCTTCAGATCCAAGTTCCCCTAACACATTTTTATCTGGCAGCATACTCTCTACTTTGCTGCCAAACTACCATTCATTTTCAGGCAGGA
>NW_026973717.1:175000-190000 GCF_035594125.1 Scylla paramamosain
ACACACACACACACACACACACACACACACAGAGAGAGAGATGGAAAGACAAAATGAAAAGGCAGTTTTGAACGGAAAATCTGACATTAGAAGGAAAAAAAAAAAGGTAAGGAAAGAGAGAAAGAAAGAAAGAAAGAAAAGAATAATAAAAATTTGATTATTGAACGGAAAAAACCGACAGTAAAAATGTTAAACTAATATTTTTTCCATTCCTTTTCTTTTCTTTTGATATAATTTTTCTTGTGACAGAGTATAATATCAATTCTTCACAAAAGCAAGTATACAAAAGCAAATTTATATTTTTCCTGAGATTCATAATAGGTTTCTTGTAAGTTCTTCATTTTTCTTTTATTCTTTTTTATTTATTTACTTATTTTTCCTCATTAACTTCTTTACCTACATATTTATAATAGAGAATCATATATCCTGAATTATTGGTGTCTTTGTCATTACTGAAGAGGAAGGAATAATGACCCATCCATTGACAATATGCATCATTACTACACATTCTTCTAATTTATTGACTTATTCACTCACCTTTTTAAGCCTTTTTTAAATCACCTTTTTATAAACTCCATAATTATTGCTATTATTATTATTATTATTATTATTATTATTATTATTATTATTATTATTATTATTATTATTATCATCCATCATTACATTTAATCAATTCAATCACTATTTATTTGTTGATTTTTTATTTTTTATTTTTTATTTTTTTATTTTTTTCAGGACCTCAAGCCCAACAACTTACTTGTAAACTCGGAAGGTGTCTTGAAAATAGGTGACTTTGGGTTGGCACGCTTCTTTGGCTCCCCTAACAGACAGTATTCCCATCAGGTGGTAACCAGATGGTACAGGTTAGTTTAATGAGACAAGTTAGAAAATATTTTATAATTCTTTTTTTTTTACCAGAGAAAGTAAGTGAAAGGTATTTATTATTGCAGAATAGTTATCTTCTCATTTTTCACCTTCACACAGCCATTCTGACTCCTAAAGTTGCAGTTACACTCACAGAGGTGTTCATTTTTCATTTCCAGATGTATTTCTTCATTACAACTTAACCCCTTTGTATTCACGGTGTGTGTGTGTGTGTGTGTGTGTGTGTGTGTGTGTGTGTGTGTGTGTGTGTGTGTGTGTGTGTGTGTGTGTGTGTGTGTGTGTGTGCTTCATCACTTAGTGTTCATTACATCTATCGAAACAGTTTCCTTGTTTTTGTTATTATTTTCTATTACCAAACATGTATTTCTTCTTTTTTTTTCTTTCTTCTTCTTTTTCTTCTTGTTCTTCTACTTCTCAATCCCTCTTCTTTCTTTCTTTCTTTCTTTCTTTCTTTCTTTCTTTCTCTTCTTCTTCTTCCCAATCCCTCTTCCTTTCTCCTTTTTTTTTTCTCTTTCTCTTTCTTCTTCTTCTTCTTCTTCTTCTTCTTCTTCTTCTTCTTCTTCTTCTTCTTCTTCTTCTTCTTCTTCTTCTTCTTCTTCTTCTTCTTCTTCTTCTTCTTCTTCTTCTTCTTCTTCTTCTTCTTCTTCTTCTTCTTCTTCTTCTTCTTCTTCTTCTTCTTCTTCTTCTTCTTCTTCTTCTTCTTCTTCTTCTTCTTCTTCTTCTTCTATATATATTCTTACTTCTTTTCCTCCTTACTCTTCACTATTTTTGTATATATTTGTTTGATTATTTAACAAATCTGTCAATCAGTCAGTTCTTTGCTTATTTATAAGAGAGAGAGAGAGAGAGAGAGAGAGAGAGAGAGAGAGAGAGAGAGAGAGAGAGAGAGAGAGAGAGAGAGAGAGGTGCATCCCTATGAGGCAGGATAAAGAGTTGATGATTTGGCCAGGAGAGGAGATGGGTGAACAGCAAATACATAGGGAAGTTAGAAGAATGAGAGTGTGATGGGCTGCAGTTGTAGAAGATGGTTTGGAAGCAGGTGTGGTCATCAGATGATCCACATGTCCAGCATAGGGAAGCTATTGGGTGGCCTGGAATATGGTAGAGTGGCCCCAGCTATGATAGGATGCCAGGCAGGAAAAGGAGAGGGCATAGAGAGGAGAGGTGTTGCTTGCTTTCCTGGAACACAAACAGCTGGAGTGAGGGAAAGTGGAGGGATTATGGTGTGATGGGAGTAGGTGAGACAGGGTGGCATGACACCATTGAGTGGAGTGAAGGAGGCTGGGAAGTCACAGGCAGAGGTAGGCCAGCAGGAGAGAAGAAAGGAGGTATGTGGGTGCTTGTGAGAGAAGAGGAAGGTACGAGTATAGAGCAAATCAAGTTAACAGTATCAATAGACTGAGGTTAGATGTTTCCATTATCTCTTAAAATAGTTGTGGTATAAAATGCTGTGAAAATCAGTGGTGTGGGCTTGCTAGCTGGGTATATATAAACCAGTATTCAGAAACGCTTTGGTCTCTTCCTCACCACAAGTATTTTTCAAGGGCACAGAGATGATTAGTTGGGTTCTCAAGAGTATTTCTCCTATTCATAGTATAGAAATCTTGTTTGTCTGTCACTAGAACTATAAAAGCACCCTTAAAGACCTGCATAACTTGAAGTACAGCCTTTTCAATGTAGTGCAGGTGTGGTGCACAAGTGTTTCAGAATGTAGACCATTATTAGGTAGATTTTACATGTATTTATCTGTTTTATTTATTTATTTATCATTATTATTATTTTTATTTATTTATTTTTCTTCTTTTTTTTCTCAGAGTGATGGGTGATGTTGGTGAGTTGGGCAAGGAGGTGGAGGAGGAGGAGGAGGAGGAGGAGGAACTCTTGAGAGAGGAGAAAGAGAGGTGTGTATTGTGTTGTGTATGTGTATAGTGGAGTCTAATGTACACCAGTAGTCTTTCTGCATTTCCTCTTTCCTATAAGTTGACCTCTCTCTCAAGAGTGAGGTTTCAAGACACTTATTCTCCAATTTTGAATGATCCCTATGGGTTTTCTTTAAAGGGTTAAGGACTGTCACCTCTGTGGGTTCTTTATTCTTTTTCCTTCTTTCTGTTTTGTTGTCCATAGCCAGTGTTTCTCTTATATAAAAAGAAAAGAAAAATATCATTACTGATGCCATGGTGTCCCACAGAAATTTCTCACGGGTGGAAGAGTTCAACATCAACACGTGGAAGTTCCGAGAAGTGAACCCAGCGATAACGAGGAGCCTGGAGGATGAACTGGATCTGTCTAACTGGGAGCCTGTTGCTGAGACTCTTGGCCTCACCAACTCACAAATAGAGGTTGGCTCAGCACCACTTCAGAAGCTGTTTTTTTCTTCTCTTTTTTTTTTTTTCTTCTTAATTCATGGTGCCATTCGCTTCCTTTTATAATATTTAGTGTTTCCTTTATCTGTGCAGTCATTATCCCATGTCCCATTCTCATTCATTGTCTTGTTGTTTCCTTTTCTTGTCAATACTTTCATCTTTTCTTTCCTTCCTCAGTAGTCTTATCTTTTTTTTATTTACTGTGCTGTTTCAAAATGTCCATTCTGTGCCACAACCCACTTCTTGTCACATTGTCATGATACATACACTCTGCTATTGTTCATGGTGAGTAACACACAGCTTTCATCCTCCAAGGGGTGGCCAAGGACATGAGTGAGAGGTGAGTACACTGGATGAATACTTTTTGAAAAGGAGACAGTCTAAGAGTGAGAGTTGAAGTGTGACCAAGTCTAGTAGGGAAGAGGCAATAATGGTTATGATAGCAACACAAGATTGACACAAATGTAAAAATATTAATAATGCATACATGTACTAAGGCTGTTTTCCACAAAAATGGTAATGATAAAAAAAATAGTAATAATAAAAATGATGGTAATACAGTCATCTCTCATTATTCACGGCTTCAGTGTCCACACTTTCACTTTTACATGGATTGCTGCTGACCACAGATTCAAATAACTCCTTTTTTTCTTTCTGAGTTAAGTGATAAAATGTTTGTAAGCATGTACATGTTGTTAAGGGAGGCTGTAATACTTTGCAGCGGTGCCAGAGAAGCGATGCCTTCACCCACGCTGTGTTCACCACGATGGAGGAGTGCCCACACTTCCAGGACCTTACTGTTAAGAGGTTCCTGAAGACCCTACTTGAGCACAACCGCCGAGACATTCTCTCCAAGCCGGAGAAGTTTGTGCGCCTGAGTGAGTCGCTTCAGTGTCTTGGCGAACATAACAACATGAGAACATGAGGGGAGCTGCAAGGAGCCATCAGGCCGGCACATGGCACTTCCCGAATTGAATGTGTCTACCTATTTCTACTTATCCCTTTCCCTAGATTTGTGTATCTTCTTTTAAAATCTCCCTAGTGACTCAGCACTAACAACCTGATTACTGAGTCTGTTCTTTTCTTCCACCACTCTTTGAGAATTAGTTCCTTGCACTCTGCTGCTTTGACTGGCCACTACTGCACGAGCCTGTCTTGACTCCCTGACATCTCAGTCACTTGATTCAAATGTCTGATTAATTAGTTATAATAAATCAATTGGAAGTTTGTTTGGATAAGAGACTGTGGGCCTGTGTAGCCATGGAAGATATTGACTATTGAAATCTTGAGAACACTGTGTTGAAATCTGTCACATTATTCACAGAGCCAGGGAGTGATGCTGCTAAGACCTTCACTGTCTATCCAGAGGGATCCGCAGGTGCTGGTGGTGGAATCTTGCTTGGACAGTGTGCCTGTAACACACAGGCACATTTCTCCAAAAGGTGACATTATCTTTCAGAATTGCTTTACTCCTGCAAAACAACTGTGTACTTTTCTCTCACAAATCCACACACAGCAGGAACATTTTCCTAAGAGGATGCTGTTCTTATGTGTTGCAGTGCTGTGTCTCTCACTTTCAACAAGCTCTAGTGGAAGTTAAGGGGAGTTTCAATAGTGTTTTTATGATTTGAATGACTGAACATTGGTGACATTCCTCAGGTTGACGCTGTGCTGCCGGTACTGTCGCCTCAGCTTCTGCGTCAGATTCAGAACAGAGACTTCAGCAGAGAGAGTGAGTGGGAGAAACGCTACAACTGCTTTGCCCACTCGATGATGCTAGACCAGCATGTGGAGTACGGGAGCAAGAATGGGTTCTGCCGTGCCGTTTGTCCTGCCAGATTCCCGGAGGAGGTTGGTGATGCCTCCACTTGCATGTCTTTTCTGTATTTTGTATAGACCTGTTTGTATTTTACAGGATTAAGTCAAGTTCTGTTTGGATGTATGTGACCAGCTGTGCTGTGTCTGACTGTCCTTTTCCACTAGGGACTGATGGGGCTAAAAGTGTGAATGATGTCTGTGTGTGTGTGTGTGTGTGTGTGTGTGTGTGTGTGTGTGTGTGTGTGTGTGTGTGGGATTGCCAGCTTTTTTTTTTTTTTTTTTTTTTTTTTTTTTTTTTTTTTTTTTTTTTAATGTATGAGTGACACTGGCCAAGGGCAACAAAAATCTTATAAAAAAATGCCCACTGAAATGGCAGTCCCATAAAAGGGTCAAAGCTGTGGTCAAAAATTGATGGATAAGTGTCTTGAAACCTCCCTCTTGAAGGAATTGAAGTCATAGGGAGGTGGAAATACAGAAGCAGGCAGGGAGTTCCAGAGTTTACCAGAGAAAGGGATGAATGATTGAGAATACTGGTTAACTCTTGCATTAGAGAGGTGGACAGAATAGGGGTGAGAGAAAAAAGAAAGTCTTGTGCAGCGAGGCCGTGGAAGGAGGGGAGGCATGCAGTTAGCAAGATCAGAAGAGCAGTTAGCATGAAAATAGCGGGAGAAGACAGCTAGATATGCAACATTGCGGCGGTGAGAGAGGGGCTGAAGACAGTCAGTTAGAGGAGAGGAGTTGATGAGACGAAAAGCTTTTGATTCCACCCTGTCTAGAAGAGCAGTATGAGTGGAACCCCCCCAGACATGTGAAGCATACTCCATACATGGATGGATAAGGCCCTTGTACAGAGTTAGCAGCTGGGGGGGTGAGAAAACTTTCGGAGACGTCTCAGAACACCTAACTTCATAGATGCTGTTTTAGCTAGAGATGAGATGTGAAGTTTCCAGTTCAGATTATAAGTAAAGGACAGACTGAGGATGTTCAGTGTAGAAGAGGGGGACAGTTGAGTGTCATTGAAGAAGAGGGGATAGTTGTCTGGAAGGTTGTGTCGAGTTAATAGATGGAGGAATTGAGTTTTTGAGGCATTGAACAATACCAAGTTTTCTCTGCCCCAATCAGAAATTTTAGAAAGATCAGAAGTCAGGTGTTCTGTGGCTTCCCTGCGTGATATGTTTACCTCCTGAAGGGTTGCACGTCTATGAAAAGACATGGAAAAGTGCAGGGTGGTATCATCAGCGTAGGAGTGGATAGGACAAGAAGTTTGGACCTAGTTGTGGTTTATAGGAGTGGAGTAATCTCATGGTATCCCATCTCTATATGTGTCCAGTTTGGCCTTAAAAATATGGACTGTTACAGCATTGACGTCTTGCTGAAATCATTACATTTGTTCACACTTCTGAGGAAAACTTTACTCCTTGATGTCTCTTCTACAGTTAACTTTCTTCAGCTTCTTACTGTGTCCCCATGTACTCTGTATATCTAAAGTTATTAAACATTCTTTTTCCACATTTTCCATACCATTTATCAATCTATACATGTTTATTAAATTCTCTCTCTCTCTCTCTCTCTCTCTCTCTCTCTCTCTCTCTCTCTCTCTCTCTCTCTCTCTCTCTCTCTCTCTCTCTCTCTCTCTCTCTCTCTCTCTCTCTCTCTCTCTCTCTCTCTCTCTCTCTCTCTCTCTCTCTCTCTCTCTCTCTCTCTCTCTCTCTCTCTCTCTCTCTCTCTCTCTCTCTGTGCTTCTGTTTTTCCACCTTCCTATGACTTGAATTCTTTGAAAGGTGAGGTTTCAAGACACTTATCCTCCAATTTTTGACTCTTCCCTTTTGCAGAGATCTCCATTCTTGGAGATTTAAATGTTCATCACCAGCTTTGGCTTTCCTCTCCCTTCACAGACCATGCTGGTGAACTAGCCTACAACTTTGCTGTCCTCCATGACCTAGAGCAATTGGTGCAACACCCTACTCTTATTCCTGACAGTCTTGGAGATACACCCAACATTCTTGACCTTTTCCTGACCTCTAATCCTTCTGCTTATGCTGTCACCCTTTCTTCTCTGTTGGGCTCCTCCGATCACAATCTCATATCTTTATCTTGTCCTATCACTTCAATCCCTCCTCAGGACCCCCCTAAATGAAGGTGCCTCTGGTGTTTTGCCTCTGCTAGTTGGGGGACCTGAGGAGGTATTTTGCTGATTTTCCTTGGAATGACCACTGCTTCCGTGTCAGAGAGCCGTCTTTGTGTGCTGAGCGCATAACAGAGGTGATAGTGTCTGGCATGGAGGCGTACATTCCTCACTCTTTTTCTCGTCCTAAACCTTCTAAACCTTGGTTTAACACAGCTTGTTCTCGTGCTATACATGATAGAGAGGTGGCCCACAAAAGGTACTTAAGCCTTCCATCACCAGAATCTCATGCACTTTATATTTCTGGCCGGAACCATGCTAAGTCTGTTCTCCAACTAGCCAAAAACTCCTTCATTAACAGAAAATGTCAAAACCTTTCAAGATCTAATTCCCCTCGTGATTTCTGGCATCTAGCCAAAAATATCTCCAATAACTTTGCTTCTTCTTCTTTCCCTCCTCTATTTCAACCAGATGGCACCACTGCTATCACATCTATTTCTAAAGCTGAACTCTTTGCTCAAACCTTTGCTAAAAACTCTACCTTGGAGGATTCTGGGCTTGTTCCTCCCTCTCCTCCACCCTCTGACTACTTCATGCCACCTATTAAAATTCTTTGCAATGATGTTTTCCATGCCCTCGCTGGCCTAAACCCTCGGAAGGCTTATGGACCTGATGGGGTCCCTCCTATTGTTCTCCGAAACTGTGCCTCCATGCTTGCACCTTGCCTAGTCAAACTCTTTCAGCTCTGTCTGTCAACATCTACCTTTCCTTCTTGCTGGAAGTTTGCCTACATTCAACCTGTTCCTAAAAAGGGTTACCGTTCTAATCCCTCAAACTACTGTCCTATTGCTTTAATTTCCTGCCTATCTAAAGTTTTTGAATCTATCCTCAACAGGAAGATTCTTAAACGTCTATCACTTCACAACCTTCTATCTGATCGCCAGTATGGGTTCCATCAAGGCCGCTCTACTGGTGATCTTCTGGCTTTCCTTACTGAGTCTTGGTCATCCTCTTTTAGAGATTTTGGTGAAACTTTTCCTGTTGCCTTGGACATATCAAAAGCTTTTGATAGAGTCTGGCACAAAGCTTTGATCTCCAAACTACCCTCCTACGGTTTCTATCCTTCTCTCTGTAACTTCATCTCAAGTTTCCTTTCTGACCGTTCTATTGCTGCTGTGGTAGACAGTCACTGTTCTTCTCCTAAATCTATTAACAGTGGTGTTCCTCAGCGTTCTGTCACCCACTCTCTTCTTATTATTCATTAATGATCTTCTAAACCAAACTTCTTGTCTTATCCACTCCTACGCTGATGATACCACCCTGCACTTTTCCACGTCTTTTCATAGACGTGCAACCCTTCAGGAGGTAAACATATCACGCAGGGAAGCCACAGAACGCCTGACTTCTGATCTTTCTAAAATTTCTGATTGGGGCAGAGCAAACTTGGTATTGTTCAATGCCTCAAAAACTCAATTCCTCCATCTATCAACTCGACACAATCTTCCAGACAACTATCCCCTCTTCTTCAATGACACTCAACTGTCCCCCTCTTCTACACTGAACATCCTCGGTCTGTCCTTTACTTATAATCTGAACTGGAAACTTCACATCTCATCTCTAGCTAAAACAGCTTCTATGAAGTTAGGTGTTCTGAGACGTCTCCGCCAGTTTTTCTCACCCCCCAGCTGCTAACTCTGTACAAGGGCCTTATCCGTCCATGTATGGAGTATGCTTCACATGTCTGGGGGGGGTTCCACTCATACTGCTCTTCTAGACAGGGTGGAATCAAAAGCTTTTCGTCTCATCAACTCCTCTCCTCTAACTGACTGTCTTCAGCCTCTCTCTCACCGCCGCAATGTTGCATCTCTAGCTGTCTTCTACCGCTATTTTCATGCTAACTGCTCTTCTGATCTTGCTAACTGCATGCCTCCCCTCCTTCCGCGGCCTCGCTGCACAAGACTTTCTTCTTTCTCTCACTCCTATTCTGTCCACCTCTCTAACGCAAGAGTTAACCAGTATTCTCAATCATTCATCCCTTTCTCTGGTAAACTCTGGAACTCCTTGCCTGCTTCTGTATTTCCACCTTCCTATGACTTGAATTCCTTCAAGAGGGAGGTTTCAAGACACTTATCCACCAATTTTTGACCACTGCTTTGACCCTTTTAAGGGACTGGCATTTCAGTGGGCATTTTTTTTTTATTAGATTTTTGTTGCCCTTGGCCAGTATCCTTCCTACATAAAAAAAAAAAAAAAAAATCAATGTGATTTTCAGACACACTTCAGTCACAAGATGAATGCAGTCAGCTACAGCATGACATAGACAAGCTATAGACAGTTGAGAGAGGAAGAAGTCAGTGGCACCCTCACCTCAGACAAGACAAAGCTAACAATTGATAATGAAAGGTGACATTATTCTCTTTAAAGGACTCTATTATTATTGTACCCATGAAAGCTGTTCTATTTTTTATTTATTTCTCTGTTTTTTAAGTATTTTGTATGTAAACTCCGATCACAATCTCATATCTTTATCTTGTCCTATCACTCCAATCCCTCCTCAGGATCCCCCTAAGTGAAGGTGCCTCTGGTGTTTTGCCTCTGCTAGTTGGGGGGACCTGAGGAGGTATTTTGCTGATTTTCCTTGGAATGACTACTGCTTCCGTGTCAGAGACCCGTCTTTGTGTGCTGAGCGCATAACAGAGGTGATAGTGTCTGGCATGGAGGCGTACATTCCTCACTCTTTTTCTTGCCCTAAACCTTCTAAACCTTGGTTTAACACAGCTTGTTCTCGTGCTATACATGATAGAGAGGTTGCCCACAAAAGGTACTTAAGCCTTCCATCACCAGAATCTCATGCACTTTATATTTCTGGCTGGAACCATGCCAAGTCTGTTCTCCAACTAGCCAAAAACTCCTTCATTAACAGAAAATGTCAAAACCTTTCAAGATCTAACTCCCCTCGTGATTTCTGGCATCTAACCAAAAATATCTCCAATAACTTTGCTTCTTCTTCTTTCCCTCCTCTATTTCAACCAGATGGCACCACTGCTATCACATCTATTTCTAAAGCTGAACTCTTTGCTCAAACCTTTGCTAAAAACTCTACCTTGGAGGATTCTGGGCTTGTTCCTCCCTCTCCTCCACCCTCTGACTACTTCATGCCATCTATTAAAATTCTTTGCAATGATGTTTTCCATGCCCTCGCTGGCCTAAACCCTCGGAAGGCTTATGGACCTGATGGGGTCCCTCCTATTGTTCTCCGAAACTGTGCCTCCGTGCTTGCACCTTGCCTAGTCAAACTCTTTCAGCTGTGTCTGTCAACATCTACCTTTCCTTCTTGCTGGAAGTTTGCCTACATTCAACCTGTTCCTAAAAAGGGTGACCGTTCTAATCCCTCAAACTACCGTCCTATTGCTTTAATTTCCTGCCTATCTAAAGTTTTTGAATCTATCCTCAACAGGGAGATTCTTAAACATCTATCACTTCACAACCTTCTATCTGGTTGCCAGTATGGGTTCCGTCAAGGCCGCTCTACTGGTGATCTTCTGGCTTTCCTTACTGAGTCTTGGTCATCCTCTTTTAGAGATTTTGGTGAAACTTTTGCTGTTGCCTTGGACATATCAAAAGCTTTTGATAGAGTCTGGCACAAAGCTTTGATCTCCAAACTACCCTCCTACGGTTTCTATCCTTCTCTCTGTAACTTCATCTCAAGTTTCCTTTCTGACCGTTCTATTGCTGCTGTGGTAGACAGTCACTGTTCTTCTCCTAAATCTATTAACAGTGGTGTTCCTCAGCGTTCTGTCACCCACTCTCTTCTTATTATTCATTAATGATCTTCTAAACCAAACTTCTTGTCTTATCCACTCCTACGCTGATGATACCACCCTGCACTTTTCCACGTCTTTTCATAGACGTGCAACCCTTCAGGAGGTAAACATATCACGCAGGGAAGCCACAGAACGCCTGACTTCTGATCTTTCCAAAATTTCTGATTGGGGCAGAGTAAACTTGGTATTGTTCAATGCCTCAAAAACTCAATTCCTCCATCTATCAGCTCAACACAACCTTCCAGACAACTATCCCCTCTTCTTCAATGACACTCAACTGTCCCCTCTTCTACACTGAACATCCTTGGTCTGTCCTTTACTTATAATCTGAACTGGAAACTTCACATCTCATCTCTAGCTAAAACAGCTTCTATGAAGTTAGGTGGTCTGAGACGTCTCCGCCAGTTTTTCTCACCCCCCCAGCTGCTAACTCTGTACAAGGGCCTTATCCGTCCATGTATGGAGTATGCTTCACATGTCTGGGGGGGTTCCACTCATACTGCTCTTCTAGACAGGGTGGAATCAAAAGCTTTTCGTCTCATCAACTCCTCTCCTCTAACTGACTGTCTTCAGCCTCTCTCTCACCGCCGCAATGTTGCATATCTAGCTGTCTTCTACTTTTTCTTCTTTTATTAATCCCCCTCCTCCTCCTCCTAATAACCCATGCCACACACAATAACCGAGCCTTTTACTTTCAGACCAGCAGCAGCAGCAGCAGCAGCAGCAGCAGCACACACAAGAGGTGTTTTCTGTATGATGATGATGATGGAAAAAGCACATCTCGAAAGGATGTTATAAGCAGGGCAACGTAATGAAATTCAGTGAATGGACGTGTGTGCGTGGCTGCAATCACTATGAAATTAAGTTGAAAATAAGAAATATATTACTTTACAGAAAGGAATGCTTAGAGTGAATGAAATTACTGTAATGAATGAATGGAAATAAAGTTGTGAGTCATTAAATGATTAGGAAAAGAAGCTGTGAATAGGTGCATTATTGTTATTACTGAAAGGAAGAATATTTGTAGGATATATCATGTATATTATCAAAGTGTTTTTCATTCTTACTTTCTTCTTTCTCTTTCATCTTTTCTTAGTATATTTAAGTGAATTTCTCTCTCTCTCTCTCTCTCTCTCTCTCTCTCTCTCTCTCTCTCTCTCTCTCTCTCTCTCTCTCTCTCTCTCTCTCTCTCTCTCCAGCCATCTCTTCTCTCTCCTTCCATCTTTTTCTTAGTATATTTAAGTGAATTTCTCAGATCTCTCTCTCTCTCTCTCTCTCTCTCTCTCTCTCTCTCTCTCTCTCTCTCTCTCTCTCTCTCTCTCTCTCTCTCTTTCTTTCTTTCTTTCTTTTTCTTTCTTTTTCTCTCTCTCTCTCTCTCTCTCTCTCTCTCTCTCTCTCTCTCTCTCTCTCTCTCTCTCTCTCTCTCCAGTAGTCAGTAGTCAGTGAGGAGGTAGTAGCAAGTAGTGTTCAAGTAGCCTTAGTAATAGAATAGTTTGGCTTGCATGGCAGTGGTTAAAACATCTACCCTCTCACATCGTTGGGGTGAGACCACTTGCTTCATACGAGCCAAATGGGGTGACTCCTCCCCTCCCCACCCCTCCCTGTCAATCTGTGGGTGAGTGTTGCCCATGCACCTTTAAGGAGATCAAATTTGAGAGGTACATTTTGCTTATCCCTTCTGATTATGCAGGATTCAACCATTAATTTCATCTCTATAAAACTCTATGGGTTTCACTTGCCATAGACTTGTGGGATGAAACAAGGGAGAGCATTTTGCAGTCTACTCTCTTTTTTTCATCTGTGTTACAGTCTATGGGTTTCACCTGCCCAGGTTGGTGGTGGTGGGGTGGGGTGGGGGAGTTCTAATGCTCTGAGTGGCGCCCTGCTGTAGGTTGTCAAAAGAAAAATTTATTATTATTATTATTTTTTATTGATTTTGTTATTGTTCTCAAGTTCTCAGTATTATTAAAACCAGCACTAACATCTTATTTTACAGATCAATCAATCAATACTATTTCCAATAAATATTTACTAAATGTTATTATTGTTTTATTAACACTCAAACTACATTAATGATGAGATGAGTAGAGAGATTTTGTTTTGGGGTGAGGGAAAAATTGTGCTTTTGTGATTTAGAAGGAAGCATAAATTGTGTGTTTTGTTGAGTTAAAGGGTAATTTTAGTAACTTGAGAAGACAAAGGAAGAAATTGTGTTTGTGATTTGTAATAAACACAGGATGAGGCAGAAATGTGTGTGTGTGTGTGTGTGTGTAAAAATACATTTAAATGACATAACAGTAATGAAACCCAACTCATTGAATAGAATACCATTAGCCATTATTAATTGCAATCAATTTTCTTACTAAATTTACAAGTAGATAATTAAAGTTTAAAACACAAGTAAATTAACTTAACCCATCTATTAATAACACCATTAGACTACTAAACATTATATCAATTACATCCACCAGTAATTACAATACTACCCATTATTACCATTACACCAATGCATCTCTCTCTCTCTCTCTCTCTCTCTCTCTCTCTAATAATATTGGCAGAGAGAGAAAGGAGTTTTATTTATTATTGTTAATTATGATTATTATTATTGTTATCACCGTTAGATTAAAAGCAGTGGCACATTAAAAATCACCGGTATTAATTACAGTACAATTTTTCTTTATTACATCATTACAATATAAATGTGATGATTCTGGTAAAGTAAGTGAGGAGAGAAGAAATTCAAGGAAAGCTGGAGCTCTTCATTGCACTCCTTACTAAGTGACCTTCCTCTCGGACTCTCCATCACTAAGTCCTAGACATCTTAAGGAGAAAAGTGACCTCTCTCAACATCTGGCCTCACCTGAAATAAGAGGTTAGTTTTTTAATCACCAGTACTACTACTACTACTACTATTACTGCCCTTAAATTACCCCATTATAAGCACAAAAACAGAGGAGGAGGAAGAAAGGGAAGCCACTGTTATTTATATATTAATTCACACCACAAAAAAAAATTGGGATAAAAACACATTAATTTTAGATAAAACAAGATAAAATATGAATACAATATAAAGGAAAGATAGAAAACCCATATTAATTAGGTCAGAGATATAAGGATCAATTCATCCCCACAGTATATAAAAAATAAAATAAAATAAAAAAATTATTCACTTAAGACAAATCAGGATTAGTACAGTAATTCTACCCAGGGATTAAATACACCCAAAAGTAGATAGATAACTTAGCATACACCCCAGTTAATTATACTCACAGGATTACAGATTCAGTAGAAAAAGAAATGTATAGTTAGTTAACGGTTACGACACACCCAGACTGATCCAGTTCACGGTAATGCAATTATTCATCCCACAACTTTACAATCTGAGAAAACCATCAATGCTTTCGGAAAGTACACGTATTTTAGAAATATTAAACAACATAATACGAGCATCATTTATTATCTATTTGTTATTTTCAAGAAGTATTTGTGGGATTTTCTTGGCCGTGTTTCAATGGGTTTGTGGTTTTGTGGTTTTAGTGATGTTTTTGGATGTAAATGAGAGAAAATGTGGGAAAAAAGTATTGAGATGTCATGTCACAATATACTGTTTCAAAATATAGACAATTATTTTGTGTGTGTGTGTGTGTGTGTGTGTGTGTGTGTGTGTGTGTGTGTGTGTGTGTGTGTGTGTGTGTGTGTGTGTGTGTGTGTGTGTCTCTCTCTCTCTCTCTCTCTGTGTGTGTGTGTGTGTGTGTGTGTGTGTGTGTGTGTGTGTGTGTGTGTGTGTGTGTGTGTGTGTGTGTGTGTGTGTGTGTCTCTTGTGGGTGATATGAATGCAGGTTTCGGGAGTGCCGTAAGAGGTGTACTTACTCATTTGTACCCACCTTACAACGAAACACTCTCGTATCCCATAATAGCGGATGATGTTAATGTGTCTAATGCAAATGCAGAATTGTTGTCTTCTCTCTGTGCTGATAATAACTTA